>NC_041393.1:716302034-716303093 GCF_002162155.2 Triticum dicoccoides | reverse complement strand
GTGGGGGTGGATGCAGGACCCCGTGGCGTTGCCTCTGGATGAACATGACAACCCCGTGGAGTGCTGGATTAACAGTAGACGATGGAGGGGTGACCGTGGAGGGGTGGTTGAATAATAGCTGGTGGAGTAGCGCGCGGTGGAGGCTGGATGAACAGGAGCACGTGGAGGATGGAGGAGGTCGATGGTGGAGATGAACAGTATCCCGTGGAGTCCCGTTTTGTGGTACACCACACCCCTCCCAATGAAAAAGACCCCCGTTTCGACCGTAGCGCTCCAACACAAGTCCGTTCGTCCGTTTTGCGGTATGCCACACCCCTCCTGATCAACAGGACCCCCGTTTCAACCGTAGGAGGTCCGTTTCCTCCATTTTGCCGTACGCCAGACCCCTCCTGATGAACAGGATCCTGTTTCGAACGTGGCCGGTCTAACACAAGGCCGTTTCGTCCGTTCTGCGGTACGCCAGGCTTCGTTTCCATCGCCTGTTCCGTCCAAACCCTCCCGATGAACATGACCACGCATTCCGTTGCCTCCCGATGAACATGACACATTTCGTTGCCTCCCCATGAACACGACGCATTCCGTTGCCTCCCCATGAACACGACGCATTCCGTTGCCTCCCCATGAACACGATGACGACGCTGTTTCTCCGTTCGGACCCAGCCATGTACACGAGCCCTGGCCATACGTATGCGCGAGTAGGCATTCGAGACCCCGCCCGTATGTACGTACGTGGCCGTATTTTCTTTCTTGCACCCTGGCCGTTGTACGTACGTGTACATGCTACATGCGTGCCTCTACTATGAAACGTGTGCGCCTCTACTAAGACACGTGCACGCCTCTACATCAACCAGTATGTACGTACACGTTCGCGACCAGAATGACAACACTACGTACGCTTCGACCTGGTGGGTCCCGACTGTCAGGCACTTCCTTGCGTGCGAAGATGTAGCTGGTGGGTCTCAGCAGTCAAGGTGCGAATCGTTTTTTTTGCCCGGACGCACTTCCTTGCGTGCGAAGATGTAGCTGGTGGGTCCCGGCAGTCAGGGGGGCGAATCGTTT
>NC_041393.1:716219128-716301669 GCF_002162155.2 Triticum dicoccoides | reverse complement strand
AATCGTTTTTTTTTGGACGCACTTCCTTGTGTGCGAAGATGTAGCTGGTGGGTCCCAGCAGTCAGGGGGGCGAATCGTTTTTTTTTCCCGGACGCACTTCCTTGCGTGCGAAGATGTAGCTAGTGGGTCCCAGCAGTCAGGGGGAAACATTTTTTTCACAAAATACGATGGCCCGTCCGGTGGGTCCCTGCTGTTAGGTGGAGGAATCATTATTTTCCGCGTAATATGGAGGCACTTCCTTGCTGCGGCCGTGGACCCAACTGTCAGCCTCTCCACGTACAGTCCACGTCCGATGGAAATTGTTCCTTGACCATGTTGACCACGCCGCGCCGACAGCACCACAGCGGTGGACGATGGCGATGCCTAGGAAGGGGACGACTCGGAACTGGGGAAGACGCAGCAGTGGATGCCCACGCGAAGAGGAGTACGAGGGTTCACTGGTTCAGCTGCGGTGTGAGGCTGCTGTCGCCACAGAATAACAGGGGGTGTGGGTGAGTAGAGTGATGGCCTGGCCAGTGGTGGGATAGTAGGGGCAGTGAGGCCTCCACGGCATCACAGCCGGCCACAGGAGGCAGGAGCACGCGGCACGACCGGCGCTGGTTTGGGCGGCTGAGCAAGAAGACTAGAGGTTGAAGAAGCACTACGGCCGTTGGATGAACATCGTACGGTAACAGGAGCTAGAATCGTTCATATTGACTAAGTTGACAAAGCCCTCTGTCTCCGTCAACTTGATAGGCCCACAAGTCAGCCTCCCACTATGCTGGGTTCCACCTGGCAGGGGGAGTATTTATTTTTTTGTGCGTAATAAGGAGGCACTTCCTTGCGTGCGAAGATAGCTGGTGGGTCCGACCTGTCAACGGGGGGCATGTTTTTTTCGTGAAATACAGAGGCCCTTCCGGTGGGTCCCAGATGTCAGGTGGAGGAATCATTATTTTGCACGTAATAAGGAGGCATTTCCTTGTGTGCGGCCGTGGAACCAGCTGTCAGTCTCTCCACACACAGTCTACTTCCGATGGTGTCGTTCATTGACCATGTTGACCACGCTGCACCGAGCGCATCCAAAGTCGTGGATGACGGCGAGGCCCCGGACAGCAACGAGCCGGAGATGGGAAGACGTGGGAGTAGAGTCGCAAACGAAGAGGTGTACGAGGGTTAACTGGTTCTAGTGCGGTGTGGTTCGGCAGTCGGTGGAGAAGAACAGGAGGTGTGGAGGGGTGGAGGGATGGCCTGGCCAACGGTGGAGTAGCGCTTCATAGCGAAGCGTGCTAAGCAGAGCTGCTAGCAGCAGGAGGTGGGAGGTGGTCCCGGCGGCACAGAGGAAGAAGACGATAGAATGAAGATGGATGCCGGTCGTTGGATGTAAATCCAACGGCTAACATGTCAGAATCATTTGTTGACTAAATCGACAACGACTTGCGTTGGCTTTGACCTATTGGCCCACATTTCAGCCTCCAAAAATGTGGCACGTATTCAACCCATTTTTTCAGAATTTACAGTCTTTTTTTGTGCGGTAGAATTTACAGTCAATTTGATTTTTTTTTGAATTACAGTCATTAGCTGGGCTGGGTGAACAAATTATGTAGCGTCCATGCGGCCCATTTATTTTATTTCCTAAAAAATTACAGGCCATTTGCACTTTCTCGAAATACACGATTTTGCTGGGCTGATTCTAATTATAATGTTGGGTTGGGCCAACAATGTTATCAAAAAATAAAAAGGGGCTGAGCATTTTGTTATAAATATATTTAAATAACAAGTGATATTATTACATTTGTCCTTAAATCTTACCAAGCTTTTGTACACAATCACTAGGATTTTCGTGCCAAAACAATCCAGGATTTTATTTTTATAAGTTAATAAGATGTGGGATATTGTTTTCTTACATATGTAAGTATCTGTTAAATATATGATGACAATAAAAATAATATATAATAACATATAAAATAATTTAAATATATATATAATATAGTTATAAGGGAAACATAAGTTGGACCTGGCGTTCCTATTCTTATATAGAAAAATAGAACATACTTCTATGTTTTCTTCAAAAAAATACATAAATTGGGATGCCGATATTCAGGAAAAATAAAACCTCGGATGGGAGGTCCATAGGACGGTTGATACATGACGGCCCTCAAGAAAATACAAACAGGCCTATGGACCTCCCATCCGATGTCATGGGATGCGCATGTTAAAAATGAAAGCCTAGACGGGGCTGCCCAAAACCACGCCCAACACTTGCCAAAACTTCGTCCCTCGTTTTCTCTGTGTTCCGCACACTTGACGTTGTGTGGGCATTTTGACTATGCATCATATGAAGATGTGCTATGCATGAATGTTGATCAGCATGATGTTAACTAGCTGGTAGTTCCATTTTCGACCATGAATATAACTTCCAACATGATGTTAAGCCTGTTTGAAAAGGCCATGTTAATATAAATGCTCTGCCTCTGAAAGTTGCAGTTTCTTATCTAAAACTGAACTTGCAGTTTCTTATCTGAAACTGAAACTTGCAGTTTCTTCTCTGAGAATCACATTGTCTGCACTTTGATACTCCTATGAAACTACATTTTTTTAAGTGCTAAAAATAGATCTCTAGAATTCATAAAATACTTCACATGCTCAATACTGCAAATATGAAATTCAAAAGACATTCATATCTGAAAGTACTCTCAAAATACAAAACACAAAACACAATTCACAACCTGCAAATACTGACAACCCTAAGCTCCTCCTGACAATTCGCAACCTGCCCGACTATTGGGCTAGGGGGGGGGCAGTTCCCTCCTATTCCTCGGCAGCAGACAGCCGCCCCGTGAGACAATGTGAACGGCGAGGGAGATGATGGCGGGGAAGCGTCTTCGGGCCAACTGCTTTTCTCCTCTTGAAGTTGGGTTCGGTCGACGAAGACTCCACTGACTCGCTCTGGCAGGACACCCTCACAAATGGCACCCTGTAGATGCCCGATCCTTCAATCTCTGGTGGATGCTCCATTTGGGATCAATACTCCCACCACCGCTCCCTCACGATCGGATTTGATGAATCTATTTGCTCCATGGCCCAGAGGAGCAGCTCTATGTACTCCAGCGCGACTCCCTCCGGGAGTATCGCCACCTTTTCGCTCTGTTGCAGATATTTGGCCATGGATGTCGTCGTCGCTGCTAGTTGGTCCTTGTTGTCAAACCAAGACTGTATCTCCAACATCCTAGCTAGCTTCATAGGGTCGCCATCTGTGATCCTCACGTATCGGTTGTACTCCTCCATCGATCTACTTCTCCACAACACCTTCACTCACCGGCGGTGGTTTTTGAATGGAAGAGGAGAGGAGCAGTGCTGGTTTTGGATTAGAACGGGAGAGGAGCGATGCTGGTTTTGGACTGGAACAGGAGAGGAGGGCCGGTGGTTTTGAAATGGAAGAGGAGAGGAGCGGCGCTGGATTTAGATTGGAACAGGAGAGGAGCGACGGTCGTTTAAGAGGAGAAGAGCGGAAGAGCGGCGCTGGTCTTGGAAGTATTTTTTTGTTGTTTTGCGTATTTTGGGTCAAAGTTTGACCACGTACTGTATTTGACAAGCAAAATGTGAATGCATGTCACCAAAAATTCTATGTTTGGTTCGTATCTGAATGTACTTTCAAATTATATTATTTTGCAACGTATAACATATATTTTATGTGTGAAAATCATGGTCAATTATGACCTAGAATAAAAGGGAGACTAGTTAATGTGGGGTCGCTTTCTTAATTGAAGGGTAAATTGATTATGATTTTGATCCAGTCATAGCGCGTCGGCCCTCTCGTCCAATCCTAAATCGCTTCCGCATGCTCCTCTCCCTCTTCTCCATTGCAAAACCACCACCTCTCCTCTCCATCATATCCAATCCAAAACCACCATCTCGCCTCTCCCTCTTCTGATCTTCTCCATTGCAAAACCACCTCCTCTCCTCTCCATCATCTCCATTCCAAAACCACCATCTTGCCTCTCCCTCTTCTGATCTTCTCTATTGCAAGACCATCGTCTCTCCTCCCATCTTCCAAAGCTAGCACCAGACCACTCAGAAGGACATCTATCGAGAGGATGCAGCAACGAATCAGGCAGATCACCGGCGCGACCATGCAAAGTTAGCCAGGTTGAAGGAGATTTTTAGTTGGTTTGACAATGAGTGGGAGATTTCGAGGACGGCGCGGGCCATGTGGCAATGTATGCGAAAGAGAGAGATGGCGGCAATGAGGGCGGCGATGTACATGTACTCCTCGGTGGCTGTCACACCGCAGTCCTCCGAGTTCATCGAGTATCTCCTTTGGGCGATGGAGCGGACAGATTCGCCCGAGGCGACAGTCAGGCGGAGGTGGTGGGCGTACAGGTCAAAGGTCGAGCACCCAGAGGATAACAAATCGATCGAGTATGGTGTGCCGTTCGTGAGGGTGCAGAGCTAGCCGGAGCCACAGGAGTATTCGTTCTCCCACCGCAAGAGGAGGCAGGATGGCGCGACGTTGCTTCCCCGCCATTCTCCACGGTTCCCTCGACGCTCGCCTTGTTTCAACGGCGGTGGTAGGGTTTAAGGTAAGCTTCCCACTAACCTAATCTTCCACCTGCTCATGCTTACAATCAGTGTGACAGCTAATGAAAATCATGCTTACAATCAGTCTCCGAGTACTACGCCAATCGCCCTAAAATAGCTCTGGACCTTTGGGTCAAAGTTGTGACACAATGTACAAATAAAGAAAAATAGATTGGTGCTTCTTTCAGAAAAGAGTACTCCCTAGAAAACTGCCAATATAAGCTACTAGTATTTGGTTAGAGGATTTGCTGCCGAGAAAGATCCGCCCACAAAGAGCGCCACACATCTCACTGGTGTCGGTAATTTTTACTTGGCACACCTCGCACTCTGCATATATGTCGGTTCCATACGTACATTTGTGCAGTTCCACCAAAATGTAGGTTTATAACCCTGTTTGCACAGATAATGAAAAAGCGTGATTACACTATAGTGGCACTAGTTGATGAAACACACAAAATAAATAGAAGAAAATATTGCGATAGTATCATAGTATGCCATGCTACGAGGGCGAGATGGGCCCTGCGACGCCTCATACGGTACGCCTCATACTGGACATCGTCCCAAGTCTCCCAGATACACCTTCTGCCAGTGATGAACATCAGTGTACAGTGGTAATACAAGGAGGCGCCTTGATACATTCATATCTCTATTTTTGTACATATCAACTAAAATTAAGCACCCCAGTTTGCAGAAACGCTTAAACATTAACAATGGGAGTAGTTGATGAAACATACATTAACAAAGAGAAGCACTTTCTTTATCTACATTGGAAATGAAATGATAGAGATGACAGTCGCTCTATTTTAACTGTATTATTACTTCATTTTATCAGTGACACTAGGGTCGAGCAGGTGGCAAACGAGGTGTATCGTGCATCGCAAGGATGGAGGCCGGGGGTGCTTAGACTGGGATGCTGAAGCTGGCTCTTTCAGTCACCAACATGGATGATTCAATTCATGGAACCTTTTGGTGCAGTTCACCCAAAATGAAGCAATGTCCCGTGAGCTAGCAGCTTCTTAAAAAAATTAAGAAAAGGGCTCCAGCCCCGGTTCCATTTCCATCAAAAAACGAAACCCACAGAGCTTCTTCTTCATTAGTTAAAATAAAATTGACCAACATCAAGGTTGGTTGTGAAGCTCCTGGAATGCTCAACTATAATTTGGATATCATTCGTGCATGATACGTCTCCAACATATCTATAATTTTTGATTGTTCCATGCTATTATATTATCTGTTTTGAATGATTATGGGCTTTATTATACACTTTTATATTACTTTTGGGACTAACCTATTAACCGGAGGCCCAGCCCATATTGCTGTTTTATTGCATGTTTCAGTATTTCAAAGAAAAGGAATATCAAACGGAGTCCAAACGGAATGAAACCTTCGGCAATGTGATTTTTTGGAAGATTATCATCCTGGAGACTTGGAGTCCACATCAGAAGATACTCGAGGAGCCCAGGAGATAGGGGGGCGTGTCCCCCCTTACTAGGCGCGCCCCCTGTCTCGTGAACCCCTCGAACACCCCCCGACCGACTTCTTTCGCCTATATAAGCCTACGTACCCTAAAACCATCGAATATCAAGATAGATCGGGAGTTCCACTGCCGCAAGCCTTTGTAGCCACCAAAAACCTCTCGGGAGCCCTTCCCGGCACCCTGCCATAGGGGGCATCCTTCACCGGTGGCCATCTTCATCATCCAGGCGCTCTCCATGACGAGGAGGGAGTAGTTCACCCTCGGGGCTAAGGGTATGTACCAGTAGCTATGTGTTTGATCTCTCTCTCTCTCTCTCTCTCATGTTCTCTCTCGTGTTCCCTCTATGGCACGATCTTGATGTATCCCGAGCTTTGCTATTGTAGTTGGATCTTATGATGTTTCTCCCCCTCTACTCTCTTGTGATGAATTGAGTTTCCCCTTTGAAGTTATCTTATCGGATTGAGTCTTTTATGAGAACACTTGATGTATGTCTTGCCGTGCTTATCTGTGGTGACAATGGGATATCATGTGCCTCTTGATATAAGTTTTGGTGACCAACTTGCGGATTCCGCCCATGAACCTATGCATAGGGGTTGGCACACGTTCTTGACTCTCCGGTAGAAACTTTGGGGCACTCTTTGAAGTACTTTGTGTTGGTTGAATAGATGAATCTGAGATTGTGTGATGCATATCGTATAATCATGCCCACGGATACTTGAGATGACAATGGAGTATCTAGGTGACATTAGGGTTTTGGTTGATTTGTGTCTTAAGGTGTTATTCTAGTACGAACTCTTGAATAGATTGATCCAAAAGAATAACTTTGAGGTGGTTTCGTACCCTACCATAATCTCTTCGTTTGTTCTCCTCTATTAGTGTCTTCGGAGTGACTCTTTGTTGCATGTTGAGGGATTGTTATATGATCTATCTATGTTATTATTGTTAAGAGAACTTGCACTAGTGAAAGTATGAACCCTAGGCCTTGTTTCCTATCATTGCAATACCGTTTACTCTCACTTTTGTCATTAGTTACCTTGCTGTTTTTATTATTTCAGATTAAAAAAACCTTTATCTACTATCTATTTTGCACTTGTACCATCTCTTCACCGAACTAGTGCACCTATACAATTTACAATTGTATTGGGTGTGTTGGGGACACAAGAGACTCTTTGTTATTTGGTTGCAGGGTTGTTTGAGAGAGACCATTTTAATCCTACGCCTCCTACGGATTGATAAACCTTAGGTCATCCACTTGAGGGAAATTTGCTACTATCCTATAAACCTGTGCACTTGCAGGCCCAACAACGTATACAAGAAGAAGGTTGTGTAGTAGACATCATGCTCTTTTCTGGCGCCGTTGCCGGGGAGGTGAGTGCTTGAAGGTATATCTTTAGATCTTGCAATCGAATCTTTTTGTTTCTTGTTTCATCACTAGTTTAGTTTATAAAATAAAACTACCAAAAAAATGGAGTTAAGTTTGTCTCGTACGCTTTGTCTTTTTAATATCTTTCGTGAGTTTGATGGAAAGGAAAATTGTGCTCAAGTGCTAAAAGAATAATGCATTAGAATGATTGATACTAAATCTTCTAATGATGAGCATGATTGCAATGTTGTTAGTATAAACTCCTTGAATATCCATAGTACTAATGATGATTGCTGTAGTCATGATGAAAATATATCTTATGAGCATGTCAATTTTTGTGGAGTGCATGCTTGCATGAACACACCAAATAGAGAAGATATATATTGCAAGAAGCATAAGTATTTAGGAACTAAGAGGTTGCAAGAAAGGCTAGATAAGAGTGCGAGGAATTTAAGATATCTTTCCCGTTGTGAATTTTGCAATAAACAAGATCATTTACACCTCCAATGCAAATTGTTTCATGATCGGATCGTGTCCAAAAATTGTGATGATTTGATCTCCCCTTCTCATTACAATGAACTTAGATTGCTTTTGGGTTGCGAAGAGTTGAAACGTTTAACTAAGCCTATTCCAGAATTTAATCTTAGGCATTTCCTTGATATTGATCTAGAAAAGATTTATATGTTTTGTGCGGTGAATTGCATTGAAAATCCTTATATTGCCAATTACCTAAAGAAAAGAAAGCAAATAGAATATGAAGAGAATACTAATGAAAGGGAAGAGACTTCCCAACCTCCTCCTATTATTTCTTATGATGATTCAGGTAACGAGGAGGAGCTTTCTATTCAACCAATCCCATCAATAAAGAAGGTTGAACCCACACATAAGGAGAAGAAGAAAAGGAAGAGAAGGGGCAGCAAAGGTAGAAAGGTATCCCTCCCAAATGATGTTGCTCCTACTACTCATTGTGCTGATGATAATTGCTTTACTATTGATGCTATCCATATTTTTAATGATGCGAGTGATTATGCTTATGATATGAAAGGGCCCAAGCTTGGGGAAGCTATGTTTGATGAGGATGAAATATTTGAGAATATATTTGCTGAAATTAATGTTTGTCCCAATCTTGGGGATGTTATGTTTAATGAAGATGATATTTTTAGCATCCCAAGTTTTGATATGCAAAGTTGTTATGATCATAGCATGCCTCCTACCTATGATGATTATATTGATGAAAGTGGGTTTGGAAGAGTATCCACTTTAGGAATCAGTGATCCCACTTTTTTGGAAGATGTTGAATCTTATTGTGATGAATATGAAAGTGGATTTGGAAGAGTGTCAACTTTATTTAGTGATTCCACTATCTTGGGAGAGGTTTCAATCGATTATGATGAGAACGAAGTTGCTACTTATGATGATTATTGTGATGAAACTTATCCTATAAAAAGTAGTGATTATATTTACAAATCTTGTCATGATTATGATTACCCTTTTTCTGAACATTACTCTTTTAATGTGGAAACAATTTTTAGTGTTCAAGTCTTTTATGATACTCCCACCATTCCGAATGAGAAGGATTTTGCTTATGCGGAGAGTAGTAAATTTTCTATGCTAGTAGATCATGAAAATAATGCTTTAGGTTCTGGTTATATTGTTGAATTCATTCATGATGCTACTGAAAATTATTATGAGGGAGGAATATATGCTTGTAGGAATTGCAATAATGTCAAGTTTCCTCTCTATGTGCTTAAAATCTTGAAGCTATGCTTGTTTTACCTTCCTATGCTAGTTGATTATTGTTCCCATAAGTTGTTTGCTCACAAAATCCCTATGCATAGGAAGAGGGTTAGGCTTAAATGTGCTAGTAATATGCTTCATGATGCTCCCGTTATGTTTCAATTCTTATCTTTTATGTGAGCATCATTGTCATCATCATGCCTAGCTAGAAATGCATTAAAGAAAAGAGCTTGTTGGGAGACAACCCAATATTTACCCTTACTGTTTTTGTGTGTCCACATGATTATTCTACTATACTAATCATGTTTTATAGCTTTTGTTTCAATAAAGTGCCAAGTAGAACCTTTGGGAAGACTTGGGTGAAGTTTATGTGATCTTGCTGTGAAAAACAGAAACTTTAGCGCTCACGAGAATAGCTGCCATTTTTTACTAGAGAGTGCTTTTAGGTTGATTCTCTTTGCAGGTTAGACAAATTACTCAGGTCCAGCAATTTATTTCATAATTTTTGGGGTTACAGATGTATACGTTTGATACAGATTACAATAGACCGTTCTGTTTTTGACAGATTCTGTTTTTCATTGTGTTGTTTGCTTATTTTGATGCATCTATGGCTAGTATTAAGTGGTATGAACCATAGAGAAGTTAGAATACAGTAGATATTACACCAATATGAATTTAGAATGAGTTCATTACAGTACGTAAGTGGTGATTTATTTTCTTATACTAACGGAGCTTACGAGTTTTGTTTTGAGTTTTGTGTGGTTGAAGTTTTCAAGTTTTGGGTAAGGATTCGATGGACTATTGAATAAGGAGTGGCAGGAGCCTAAGATTGGGGATGCCAAAGGCACCCCAAGGTAATATTCAAGGACAACCAAGCAACTAAGCTTGGGGATGCCCCGGAAGGCATCCCCTCTTTCGTCTTCGTTCATCGGTAACTTTACTTGGAGCTATATTTTTATTCGCCACATGATATGTGTTTTGCTTGGAGCATCATTTTCTCCTTTAGTATTTGCTTGCTGTTATTTAGATTAATGTTTTTCATCTTTAGTTTCAATAAAAAAGTCAAGGATAGCCTTTGCCATGCTTATTTTGCTAGTGTACATGTTGCTGTTTGAAAACAGAAAGATTACCGCTGTTGCAAAAATTCTCTAGAAAAGTCAGAGACTGGTATAACGTTGAATCTTTTTGCATATTAAGCTCTGATAAAGTTATTACAGTGGTAATTTTAGTTCATAATTTTTGGAGTCAGGGAAGTATTTATAGTCTTGCATTCTTTACAGACTGTACTGTTTTGGCAGATTGCTGTTATGTTTGCATTGTTTGCATATGTTTGCTTGTTTAATGATTCTATTTGATGATAGGAGTATTAAATATGCAGAGGCATTTAGTATGCAATGTTGAATAATAATTTTAGTTATTTTTTACAGTAGAAAATGATAAGGTTTTGCATTGGTTTATACTAACCTATCTCACGAGTTCTTGTTGAGATTGTTGTGAATGAAGCTTTTGATAAAAAGAAACCATGATATGAGAGGAATTAAGGAGACACAAAAGCCCAAGCTTGGGGATGCCCAAGTCACCCCAAGATAATATTTCAATAAGTCTCAAGCATCTAGCTTGGGGATGCCACGGTAGGCATCCCACCTTTTTTCTTCAACAACTATTGGTTAGTATCGGTTGAGCCTAAGTTTTTTATTCTTCATATGAGTTGTGCTATCCTTGCAATGTCATTTATTTTATTTTGCTTGCTGCTTGAATACAATACCAAGATCTGAAATTCTTTAATGAGAGAGAGTGTTCATATAGTTGCATAATTATTTAGCTACTCATTGATCTTCACTTATATCTGTTGGAGTAGTTTGTCGTTTGCTCTAGTGCTTCACTTATATCTTTTAGAGCATGGCAGCGGTTTTATTTTGTAGAAATTATTGAACTGTCATGATTCACTTATATTATTTTGAGATTCTTAAACAACATGGTTGTTTGAATGAAAACTATCATAGGAAGTGAATTGGATGCTATGATCAATTTGATACTTGATAGTTGTTTTGAGATATAGAGGTAGTGATATAAAAGTCATGCTAGTTGGGTGATTATGAATTTAAAGAATGCTTGCGTTGAAGTTAGCAAGTCCCGTAGCATGCACGTATGGTTAAAGTTGTGTAACAAATTTGAAACATGAAGTGTATCTGGCTTGTGCATCCTTATGAGTGGCGGTCGGGGACGAGCGATGGTCTTTTCCTACCAATCTATCCCCCTAGGAGCATGCGCGTAGTACTTGATTTTTGATGACTTCTAAATTTTTGCAATAAGTATATGAGTTCTTTTGACTAATGTTGAGTCCATGGATTATACGCACTTTTACCTTTCCGCCTTTGCTAGCCTCTTCGGTACCGTGCATTGCCCTTTCTCACCTTGAGAGTTGGTGCAAACTTCGCCGGTGCATCCAAACCCCGTGATACGAATACGCTCTATCACACATAAGCCTCATTATATATTCCTCAAAACAGCCACCATACCTACCTATCTATGGCATTTCCATAGCCATTCCGAGATATATTGCCATGCAACTTTCCACCGTTCCGTTTATCATCATCATGACATACTTTAGTTTTGTCATATTGCCATTGCATGATCATGTAGTTGACATCGTATTTGTGGCAAAGCCACCATGCATTAATTTTTATACATGTCACTCTTGATTCATTGCACCATCCCGGTACACCGCCGGAGGCATTCATATAGAGTCATATCTTGTTCTAGTTTCGAGTTGTAATTCATATGTTGTAATCAATAGAAGTGTGATGATCATCATTATTAGAGCATTTCCCAAAAAGGAAAAAAAGAAAAAAAAATAAGAAAGGCCAAAAGAAAAAAGGAAGGCCCAAAAAAAAGAAAAAAAGAAAAAGAAAAGAAAAAGAAAAAAAAAGAAAATAAATAAAAAGGGCAATGTTACTATCTCTTTTTCCACACTTGTGCTTCAAAGTAGCACCTTGTTCTTCATGTAGTGAGTCTCATATATTGTGCTTCAAAGTGGCACCTTGTTTTTCATATAGTGAGTCTCATAAGTTATCTTTTTCATACTAGTGGGAATTTTTCATTATAGAACTTGGCTTGTATATTCCTACGATGGGCTTCCTCAAATGCCCTAGGTCTTCATGAGCAAGCAAGTTGGATGCACACCCACTAGTTTTCTTTTGTTGAGCATTCATTTATAGCTCTAGTGCATCCGTTGCATGGCAATCCCTACTCCTCATGTTGACATCAATTGATGGGAATCTCCATAGCCCGTTGATTATCCTCGTCAATGTGAGACTTTCTCCTTTTTTGTCTTCTCCACACAATCCCCATCATCATATTCTATTCCACCCATAGTGCTATATCCATGGCTCACGCTCATGTATTGCGTGAAGGTTGAAAAAGTTTGAGATTATTTAAGTATGAAACAATTGCTTGGCTTGTCATCAGGGGTATAGAAGTTGGGAACATCTTTGCGTGATGAAAATGAAGCATAGCCTAACTATATGATTTTGTAGAGATGAACTTTCTTTTGCCATGTTATTTTGAGAAGACATGATTACTTTGATTAGTATGCTTGAAGTGTTACTATTTCTTTCATCAATATGAACTTTTATCTTGAATCATTTGGATCTGAACATTCATGCCACAATAAAGGAAATTACATTGAGAATCATGCTAGGTAGCATTCCACATCAAAAATTCTGTTTTTATCATTTACCTACTCGACGAGGAGCAGAATTAAGCTTGGGGATGCTTGATACGTCTCCAATGTATCTATAATTTTTTATTGTTCCATGCTATTATATTATCTGTTTTGAATGATTACGGGGTTTATTATACACTTTTATATTACTTTTGGGACTAACCTATTAACCGGAGGCCCAGCCCATATTGCTGTTTTATTGCCTGTTTCAGTATTTCGAAGAAAAGGAATATCAAACGGAGTCCAAACGGAATGAAACCTTCGGCAACGTGATTTTTTGGAAGATTATCATCCTGGAGACTTGGAGTCCACGTCAGAAGATACTCGAGGAGCCCAGGAGATAGGGGGGCGCGCCCCCCTTACTGGGCACGCCCCCCTGTCTCGTGGACCCCTCGAGCACCCCCCGACCGACTTATTTCGCCTATATAAGCCTACGTACCCTAAAATCATCGAATATCAAGATAGATCGGGAGTTCCGCCGCCACAATCCTCTGTAGCCACCAAAAACCTCTCAAGAGCCCTTCCCGGCACCCTGCCGGAGGGGGGATCGTTCACCGGTGGCCATCTTCATCATCCCGGCGCTCTCCATGATGAGGAGGGAGTAGTTCACCCTCGGGGCTGAGGGTATGTACCAGTAGCTATGTGTTTGATCTCTCTCTCTCGTGTTCTCTCTCGTGTTCCCTCTATGGCACGATCTTGATGTATCCCGAGCTTTGCTATTGTAGTTGGATCTTATGATGTTTCTCCCCCTCTACTCTCTTGTGATGAATTAAGTTTCATCTTTGAACTTATCTTATCGGATTGAGTCTTTTATGAGAACACTTGATGTAGGTCTTGCCGTGCTTATCTGTGGTGACAATGGAATATCATGTGCCTCTTGATGTATGTTTTGGTGACCAACTTGCGTGTTCCGCCCATGAACCAATGCATAGGGGTTGGCACACGTTCTTGACTCTCCGGTAGAAACTTTGGGGCACTCTTTGAAGTACTTTGTGTTGGTTGAATAGATGAATCTGAGATTGTGTGATGCATATCATATAATCATGCCCACGGATACTTGAGGCGACAATGGAGTATCTAGGTGACATTAGGGTTTTGGTTGATTTGTGTCTTAAGGTGTTATTCTAGTACGAACTCTTGAATAGATTGATCCGAAAGAATAACTTTGAGGTGGTTTCGTACCCTACCATAATCTCTTCGTTTGTTCTCGGCTATTACTGTCTTTGGAGTGACTCTTTGTTGCATGTTGAGGGATTGTTATATGATATATCTATGTTATTATTGTTGAGAGAACTTGCACTAGTGAAAGTATGAACCCTAGGCCTTGTTTCCTATGATTGCAATACTGTTTACACTCACTTTTGTCATTAGTTACCTTGCTGTTTTTATTATTTCAGATTACAAAAACCTTTATCTACTATCTATTTTGCACTTGTATCACCATCTCTTCGCCGAACTAGTGCACCTATACAATTTACCATTGTATTGGGTGTGTTGGGGACACAAGAGACTCTTTGTTATTTGGTTGCAGGGTTGTTTGAGAGAGACCATCTTCATCCTACGCCTCCTACGGATTGATAAACCTTAGGTCATCCACTTGAGGGAAATTTGCTACTGTCCGACAAACCTGTGCACTTGCAGGCCCAACAACATCTACAAGAAGAAGGTTGTGTAGTAGACATCAGTGCAGTTCAACTAAGATCGAGCGTGAAATGTATATCTCTGTTTGCACAAAAAAAGGTGGAAAGGAGTGTGACTAACAAGTGATGAAACATGCATCAAATGAAAAGAAGCATGCTCCTTATCTGAATGGCAATCCTACGAGGACAGTAGCAATTTCTAAAGCAGTTGCATTGCTAGATATTAGTGTGGGCATTAGGATTAACTATGACAACCGTTAAATACGACATTACTTTGGGCATGAGAGAGTAGGCAGACCTGGATAGTTGCATTTCTAACGAAAAGAACCAACTTATCTTAATGGGAAATTTAGCAGGACATGTAAAAAAAGTGCCAATGATTCATATTACTGGAGGCATTACATTGAAAACAACATTGGTTTAACGTGTCCTTACTTTTAAAAGTGCGACTGCTACATTTTACCAGTGGCATTACATAAGAGTGGCTCGGGGCAACAAACATCAGAACGGGATATCTGGGTTGGTCCCATTTTTGTTCGGTATAGCCACCTTATGCTGTGTGAGGCTAGCAAATATAGTGCTAGACTTACTCTGTTGACTTTTCCCCCAGTCCCCACTTTCTTTCCTTTTTCAACCAATAGATCGGGTTTATATTGAGTTTGTACTGCGTTTCCCTTTATTTCCCTATTAGACCTAGAGACCAGTTGGATAGCCAGTCTCTGCTACTTTTCGGCCCCATTATTTCCTCTTTCGACCAAGTCCTAGATTCAGGTAACAAATCCTCCCCCACCCCCACCCCCTTTCTTCCTTGTTTGAACCAAGTAGTACTAGATTCGAGTGTATGAACTAGTTTTACCTCTTAAACGTAAAAAAAAATTAGGTGGTTTTCGAACAGCCGATCGATCCTATCTACGAGGGGGCCTGAGAAATAGTAAAAGATATAAATGCAGTAACGTTAGGAGCTCGGGAAGTAGAGCAAGGCCGGTTTCGAAGGAAGTTATACCTAATGGTCGCTGGGATGTCGCTAGGTGGGCGGTGGGAGGCTGGATCTGCCCACACTACGACATTGAGGAAGAAGGGGTCGGAGGCCCTCCCTCGCTAGTGGTGCTTGGGAGAGAATGGCAACGCAGGCTGAAAGGGACACGCCCAGCAGTGGGTAAGAGCCGTCGCCGAGGACGACCGCGTGAACGTTGCACCTTCTCACCTTCCCCGGCGGAGAGGATCCGGCTGGATTTGTGACCAGCCGTGAGCAGAGAGAGAGAGTGTGTGGCCACCGGTGTCGTGTTTAGATCTGGAGAGGCCGAGACAATGTGAAGAGAGCAACACTTGCAAGCAATCGCGGAGGCTCCTACCTATATATTGGAGTAGTACTAGTTTTCTTTTGTCTACCGGAGCCGGATTGACCTCGTCAATGACTGTCGAGAAGTCTTAATGCACGTGGCCCGGAGGCGCAGTTGTCGTCATTTTGATCTGAAGCGCCGGATTATAACATATAACACGAAAAAATGCCACATGACAAGAAATCATAACCTCACTGCCCAAAGGAGACAACATGAATCCCGACGGACAAACTAGACGAGGAACAAAGCTCAAATTATAGATAAACTCGTAGAAAAGTGGTCCGTCGATAGATGTCAGCCGAGTAGTCTTCTTGCATGTGCCCCCAATGACTAGCCCAACTCAGTTGTCGCTGTTTAACCCTCGCAGTGATTTGAAGCACATGTCACCTAATTTTGCGAGATGACAAGAAACCTTTTTTTAGATTTCTCACCACAACTACAGCCATGTACAACACAGCCTGCACGATATGTAGACGATAGCCAATCCAGGCGTGTCTGCTGGAGTCTGGTCACATGCATGGACGAACTGATCTTCCGTGTCTTGCAGGGATCGTCCAGGCACCAATGTAGTACAACACTTCTCTAGTACTATCGCTCGTCTCCCTCTTCTTTTAAGTCACCAACTTGCGGGACTGGGGAGTGTGCCTATGGTCGGTTCTCAATTGCCATCCCACATGTGTGAGCAAACGCAATATGACACGCCTTCCATTCGGAGAGCAGCGTGCCAGACCGATTGACCGTCTGGGGTGCGACGCGAATGCGACGGGCGTGCTGCATACTCCGTACATGTGTACCGCCGTTTTCTAGAGGCTTTGATCCATGGCGCAATCCATGGATACAAAATTAGTATATTGTATACTATTTAAAAGTCGAGGGCGGGGCTTTTCCTGCACGGTAGGCGGCGGGGCAGTTCCACCTAGTCGGTTCGACAGAGACGCAAGAAGACAAGCGAGTAGGCTGCTGCAAACGTAGGGCTATGTGATTTGACAGCGAGTTACTGCTGGACAGGTGGGCCCCCGTGATTTGACTTGCCATTATCATTTTAACTGCGGTGCTACGACCGGCGTGAGTCTCCTGATTCCTGACCACCTCCATACAGGTGCCTCTCCCAATTCTCCACCAAGTAGTAGAGGATGGCTCTTGCATGAGAGCCCACTTCTCCACTTTTTCCTTGCCTCTCTTTCCTCCACATCTGCAAAAATGCCATGTAAAGCGCACTATTGTACTTAGGTTGGTCATAATGGAGAGTATCATATACTAGTATGTCAGGACCCCGACTCAATGCCACATCGATCTAGCATGTAACACCTCATATCACTTTGCGGCCTCACGCACGGTATTCCCACGGGTGTCGCCTTACCTTTGCCCGGGACCGTTTGCGCCTTTTGGCACACGTATATGACAGTGTCGCTAGCATCCATATGATAAGGAGCCCGGGCTGACATGGCTAGTCGTAAACCCAAAGTGGCACAGACTTACAGGGACATGCATCCATGACCCAGCATCGAACGTGTCGGTCATCAGCGAGTGAATCCAGGCTGTAGCACTGGGCTAGCAGGACTCCGGTGAACCGGGCTGTAGCGGGCTAACAGGACTCCGATATTCATCGCGTGACATTTCCCCGAAGGGACAGACACAGGAACGAAGAAGGACACATGCCGGCCAGCCTAAGTGTTCCGGAGCAGTAGCAAGCTACCATGGCTCAGTGAAACACTAGGAGACATTTCCCGGTAAGAGAGGCTACTAAGGATAAACAACTAGATGGTCAGATCCCACACATACCAAGCATTTCAATAGCATACACACAATATGCTCGATATGTGCAATACAACATGGCATCACAAAATGACTCTACGACTCAAGTATTTATTCAATAGGCTCCGAGGAGCGAGATATTACAAACAGGGGTCTCACGACCCAACATTCAGAGCATACAAGTCAAAACACAAGCGGAAGCTATCATGTCTGAGTACAGACATCTAGAAATGAAAAAGGCTGAGAAGCCTGACTATCTACCAGATCCTGCCGGGGCACAAGATCGTAGCTGAGGTATCAAGCTAAACGTCGAAGACCACGCGGAAATACTAGTGAGACTGAAGTCTCTCTGCAAAAACATAAAATAGGCAAACGTGAGTACAAATGTACCCAGCAAGACTTACATCAGAACTATCTACATATGCATCATTATCAACAAAGGGGATGGTGGGGTTTAACTGCAGCAAGCCAGCTTTGACTCGGTGGCTATCCTGAACTACGACTGCAAGTAACTCTTTTGAGGTGGCGCACACGAGTCCACATATTCACCATATCAATACACCACTATGGATCCGCTCTCGTCTCCCTACGAGAACGCCATCCATAGCACTCACGCTTATCTTGCGCATTTTAGAGTATCCACTTTCACTTGTCTATGAACTGATATAAGCAACCCAGAAGTCCTTTTCCGCGGACACGGCTATTCGAATAGATGATGATAACCCTGCAGGGGTGTACTTCTTCATACATGTTTCCACCACTTAGCGTCTGCACACGACATGTGCTCGGCAGACTTCAAGCGAAAGCCGACGTGGGTGTAGACCACGACCTACCTAAACACTCAAGTCTCTAGTCCAGGTTTATCGCCTATTCGGGTTCCATCCATGAGGAGATCCGGCCGAAGTTTCGCTCACAGCCCCAAACGATGTGAACAGGGTTCCCGAGACACCAAACGGGCGCCCGGTACACCGTGCCACGTGCCTACCGCATCACAGCCCACCCCTCCGGTCAGCGCTGTCCACGGCCTCCAGCATACTACAAACACCAGAAACTACTTGCAACTCCTGGACAGAGGACAAGGGTGAATAAGAAGTCGAGCGGGGTCATATTTCAGGGCCCAATGTATGGTAGTAGCTGAATCATGGATCACACACACAGAACTCAGTTCCTAAGGATGGCTTCAATGAGACAACCCACCATGTACTCCTACATGGCCTCTCACCGACACCTTTTACCAAATCGTGTTCACACACTTAGCTCACACACAGTAGGACATGTTCACACACCTCTGATTCATCCCGGATGAATCAGACCTGACTCGACTCTAAGCAGTAGCAGGCATGACAAACAAGCATGAATGAGTAGGCACAACAGGGCTCAAACAACTCCTACTCATGCTAGTGGGTTTCATCTATTTACTGTGGCAATGACAGGTCATGCAAAGGATAAAGGGGTTCAACTACCGCAGCAAGTAACAGATGAATCGGTGTTGTCCTAATGCATTAAAAGAGAGCAGGAGCGAGAGAGTAGGATTGTATCGGAATGAACAAGGGGGTTTTTCTTGCCTGGCACTTCTGAAGATAACATTGAGTCTTCATCAGTGTCAACGATCACATCATCGGTATCACGTCTATCGAGAGGGGACAAATACCGGCAACACAGAAGGGAACACAATCAATGCAATGCACAATATGATGCATGCTCATGACATGGCAATATGAATGTGTTTTGAGCTAATGCAACTAGCAACAGATTAAATGAAGTTGGTTTGAATATAAGATTCAAATTCAAACTCCATATGTGATTATTTAAATGCCCTTTATATAATTTGTGCTAAATAGCATCTATAAGTTGTTCTAACATGCATGAAAATGGAACAGATGGATTCCTTGAATTTTTCTGATAATTTTTCATATATAATTTATTTAATTTGGAGTTACGGTTAATTTTCTATGAATTTTAGAAGTTTTAGCTATTTTCTGGAATTTCCTGAATATAATAAAATAAACTAAATTCCAGAAAATGAATATTGCGTCAGCATGACGTTGGCATGATGTCACAGGTCAACAGGGGCTGGTCCGGTCAAACCAGACGTGTGGGGGCCACACGTCAGTGACACAGGACCTAATCCCGGTCAAACCCAGCACTGACTGGGGTTTGACCAGGGGTGGGGCCCACTGTCAGTGGCTGTGGGGGTTGATTAGGGAGTCATTAGCGCTAATTAAGCGTGCCACATCGGCAGTCGCCGGAGTATCACCGGCGGCGACCATTCCGCACGGCGGCGCGGCTCGGATTCGAGCTAGGGGCGATGGTTTGGCGCACGGTTTGGCTCATTGGAACGTCCGCGACGCGGCGCGTCCAGCGGTGGCTGTGGCCGCGGCTGGGGTGGCCGGAGCCGACGACGGCGATGGCAAGTGCGGCGGCCGGAGCTTCGGGTTCGAGCGGGGCGAGGCCACAGAGGACGGGAGGGATGGCTAAGGGGCTCGCCGAGCTCCTGAAGATGCTAGGAGCACGGTGCCGTGCTCGGTTTCGAGCCTTGCTGGCTGTAGTGACGGCGGCGGCATCGCCGGCGGCGTGGGGTTCTCGGCTCGTTGTGAACGGCGGCTAGAGAGGGAGGTAGGGCACGGGGAGAGGAGGAATCGGGTCAAGGGCTCACCGCGGAGCTGCGGGGAGGGTTAGTGGGCTCGGGGGCGCGCCGGAGTGGCCGAATTGACGGAGAAGGGCGCCGGGGCCGAAGCTTGAAGACGATGTCGATGGCGGCTGCTCGGGGCCCTTCTGGTCGCGTGAGACGATGAGGAGGACGAGGGCGGAACAACGGAGCTCTGGGAGGCGTCGGGGAGGCGAGAGGGTGGTGGTGGCCGCGGCGAACGGCGTCGGTGGCGACGGCTCCGTTCGGGTGAGGAGAACAGAGGAGGGGGAGAGTGTTCCGGGGAGAGGATGAGGATGCGGGAGAGTGAGGGAGAAGTGAGAGGGGGTCGGGGGCTGCGTGGCGTCGCGGGAGGGACCAGGGGAGGAGGAGGCAGCCAGGCAGGGAGGTGGAGGCCGGGGCGCGTGGCCGCGCGCGCCGGGTGCGTGCCCGTCCTCCTGGCAGAGGAGGAAGGCGACAGGGGGGTAGCGGTGGCGGGCTGGGCCGCTGGGGGAGCTGGGCCGGCTGGGCTGGACAGGTAAGCGCCAGGTAAGCTTTGCTCTTTTTATTTTTTTCTTCTGTTTTGTTTTTATTTAATCTTTTGCCACTGTTTTGAAATAAAACAAATTCAAAGACAGTGACAAAATTCCCCTGAACATTTTATTTAGCACAATGGGATTATACCAGAGCACATAAAAATGTTCCAGTTATTTGAACATATATTCAGTAATATTTGGATATAAGTTCAAATTCAAAATAGTATTGATTTAAATTCAAAGTCCGAAAATAAATCCTTTTAAAATGTTCATTATTTTTGGTTTGGATCAAAACCCTTGCCAAAAATATTAAACATCTAAGAAGAGCATTTTGGAACAATGGATGAGATTTTAGGGTTTTTGCCCTTCTTTTATTTAGGGTTTTGAGGCTTCTGAATTCCTCAGTTCAGGTTTCAAAAAATTTAAACATGATGCTCAGATGGAAGCAGGCATAGGACAGGCCAGAACTAGGGATGTGACAACTCACCCCCACTAAACAAGAATCTCATCTCGAGATTCAAGCGTAGGGTAAGATGAAGGGGAAACGCAAACTAGTATAATCTTCATGATCCAGGGTGCACTTCAAATGAACGTTGATTCGATCACCATCATTGTCTCGAAGTCTTGCTCTGAGAAATCCTGCCAACATGACCTGGAGAGAAGGAGACTCTAGAAGGGTCGATCTCCTCGAAGATCGAACAACTCACGGAATGAGACATAGGACCATCTCTCGGGTTGAGACACGAGATACACATCAAGAGGGGTGGAAAGAAACGGATGACGAAGGTTCACTAGGTAGACAACAATTCCACACTTAAGAAGGTGGTAAAATATTGTCCACGTAGCGAGGAGTTTAGTTGCCATGAAACCACGACGAAACATCCTGGAGGAGGGTGATTCGTAGATTATTTCCTTAAGTGGCAAAAAGAATTACCTTTGATTCAGAGATCATTGAAAACTCTTCATACCAGCCTAAGGCAATTCACAACGATCGTTTGGAGGGGGTCGGTAGAATGGCATACTCGGACTTGGATGATGTGGATTACCTTGTTGAAGACAACGTAATGGATGAATTTGCTTATCACCGGAAATGGAAGAGACCCATGGTAGAATGGCACAATGGCGGTGCAAGCTGGGAACAGAATGCAAATGCTGGGAATGATTCTGGTAGCTGGGGAAGAACCCAACAATAGGGAGTGAATTCACTGTTTGAATAGGTCATAGCATTGCCGAGGAAACTGAGAGCAAACCCAGTTAGTGCCGGTGATAACACGTAGCGCTTGTGCGTGCTCTCAAGAACTTGAGCATTTCCATATTCATCAAGGTTTTACCAACATCCGTGTCAAGGATCCTGACAACACAACTTGCTACCATGATGAATGATGATGGATGATGCAGATGCAAAGGAAGATAACACTTCTTAGATTTCATCTTAGCGAGGCCAAGGAAATAAAATCTGGATGATCGACCGAGAGACATTTAGCACTCCGTTTCTAATGTTCTCCTTGATGTGCTAGTGTATCCCATTCATAGATATGGTTTGATAACTAGAACATCAAGTAAAAGATCGGACTTCGGGAGCAATAGAATCCATAAGGAACAGTTACGGAGGTAAATCCTACGAAATCCTTATGGGGAGGTGGCCAACTTCTTCAATCAAGATACTACAATAATAGGTCTTTCGGTTGGGTGGTGCTGGCCACGACATCCACTTTACCAGTTATCGAGGAACCAATATTATAGTTCTTGGGGAAATGTTCCAACCATCATATCTGCCTGAGATTCAGATCTGGTTGGTGTCAGGATATTTCAGACTCATCGAGTCTAGGAAGAAGAATGAAAGTTTGCAACACAAATCGACGAGATGACGTTGCGGGATTCTCGGGAGATGAACTACGATAGCAAGCTCCAAAACATGAGCTGGTTCTGCTACAAACATGTGAACACGTTGTCCCAGACAAGCATGCCCACATGGTAGTCTTACAATAAAACACTACCGAGTTCTGGTTGGGAACCATCAGCGAGGGTATCGAAGTTCTTTCATAAGTCCGGATTAGCTCTTATGAAGATACTCCTTCTCCTTGAACAAATCAATCAGTGGCTTGGTGTGCTAGGATATACATATGGAATGGAGGTTGCAAGTCTCCGAACCACAGAATACTTCGCACGTGTGCATGACTGATTTGGAATGATTCCAAAGAAAGCAACATTGACTTTCTCGAATCCACGGCGGCAACTTGCATCAGATGCACATGAACTGGAGGAAGTCACTTCTTACATCCAACATATGCTTCATGAGCTAGCATGAACAAATGCTTTCAAAAGTTTTCAACACTAGCTTAATGTTCAACAACATCATGGAGGAGATAAGGATGTTGTCAATGGGCTCAACAACAATTCATCCGGGTTTCCTTTTAAAAGGAATTCCATAGTTAAGTGAACACGGTGATAGCATTGGTCAGACCAAAGATGTAATGGTGTATGCTCGAGGGATCAACCACGAATAAGACAACATTACGAGCATCGTTGGTACTGATTTGATTTGACGATAGCCCACACTCAAATCAAAGGATTGATAAGACAATAGGTCCAGCAACTGATCACAGGGACCAATCGATGAAGATATCATCTTTCTTCAACACACACTACACAAGGATATCCCTTTGGAACGAACTAAGTCAGGCAAGCTTTTATCTTCCAACTCTCCAAGTTGTTGTCTAGCTTAACCAACTAGCTCAGGGGTATCCAACACCGATTCTTGGAGAGAAAGTGGTTCACAAGAAACCAACTTGATCACGAGCTCAACATAACAGTCAGGTGACAGCCTGGTGATACTTTCAAGAAGATATTCGGAACATCACGAACCACCGATATGTTACTAAGCTCGAGAACAATCTCGCTTTTGAGGGCAAGACGATATGATCAAATGAGTGAGGACTTGACAAGATCCTAACTCATCAATCGAATGGTGCACCGAAATAAGGACTAGGTAGCACGATCAGTCTTAGAAGGATGATTCAAAAACCAACACGCTAAGAATGAAATTATTATCCTTTAACTACCAAGCAACGAGGTTGCTGGGAGTATTGATTTCACACATCACAATTCATTTGTCGATATTCCGGTTGCATCAACACGAGGGCCGAGGAATGAATAATGATGGCGAGAAGTATCACTACGTCAAAATTCATGAGAGTTGGTGCAGTTCTCATGACAATTCTGACATAAAGGGGGTAATACTCCAAGGTAGAACAGAACCAAAAGCTGGATTGGCATTTGATCTGCGGAATACAACTACTTTGACCCAATCCTAGATATGGACGAGGTACTGGAGTTTGTTTCTCCAAGTCATTCAGGACAGAATGGCTTGACGGACCACAAGGGTAATAGGCATCGATAAACGAATGCATGCATACCCTTGATATCAATTGATAGACGAAGGTCAGTAGACAACTAAAGAGGGACAACTCAAAGGAACATATAATTTTCTGAGTTGTGGATGCATAGATTAGTATGTCGAGCGAGATCAACATTTCTTCCAGATAACCCATGCAAAGAGGTAGGACTGGCAGAGTCACGATTTATGAATGGAGATCTCCTCAAGAGTACTCTAATTGTGATCTTTTGATCCAATAAACATCTGCCATAAGCGGTTCATAGTATTTGAAAGAAGGAAATACCACGGACCTCGAGGACTATCGCAAAGTTTCTAATATCCTGAAGGAACTAGCAAACACTATCAACATGAAGTAAGTAGAGTGAATCTCGGGTTCAAAACCCAGAAATAGAATGCCTACTAACTAATAACATCACGGGATGCTTTCGAGAATGATGGCCAGAATCATCACACTGGGAACACAAATCATGGCTAAATTACTAGATGATCCCCTAAGACACCTAGGGTCATAATAATATCTCCAACATATATGTCAAGGTAACGGAGTACCTCCACTCACTGATTAGTGTGGTTAATCTGGCCCATGGGAACATTGAAACGGGAAGAAAGGATTTGCAAATGCATCAGACTACTTAGAAACCTGGGATGACTCGGACAACATAACGGCTGTAAATGCTCAGAAAAGATTTGAGACATTCACAAAAATGGTGGCATAACCACTCAGAAGCACAATATCAAGGTTTCGAGATCAACAATTAACATACGGAAGTAGTAGGAACTGAACTCAAGCTTAATCCAACAATCTTATAAGTCTACGGATTAGTAACACGTGATCCTGATAGAAAGAAAAGATAGCCTAGTTCTTAATCCCTGTAGGAAAGATAAGATGACTCAGATCAGAAGGCATGAGGTATAAGGAGTAAAAAGAGCCTTACGTTCCATCCCACAATCAATTCCCTTATATAACTAAGACTTTCTAGACTCAACTTCGACCAGTTTGGCTTGGTAATCCTACAGGCAGTCAAGCTCTGATACCAACGCTGTCAGGACCCCGACTCAATGCCACATTGATCTAGCATGTAACACCTCATATCACTTTGCGGCCTCACGCACGGTATTCCCACGGGTGTCGCCTTACCTTTGCCCGGGACCGTTTGCGCCTTTTGGCACACGTATATGACAGTGTCGCTAGCATCCATATGATAAGGAGCCCGGGCTGACATGGCTAGTCGTAAACCCAAAGTGGCACAGACTTACAGGGACAGGCATCCATGACCCAGCATCGAACGTGTCGGTCATCAGCGAGTGAATCCAGGCTGTAGCACTGGGCTAGCAGGACTCCGATGAACCGGGCTGTAGCGGGCTAACAGGACTCCGATATTCATCGCGTGACATTTCCCCGAAGGGACAGACACAGGAACGAAGAAGGACACATGCTGGCCAGCCTAAGTGTTCCGGAGCAGTAGCAAGCTACCATGGCTCAGTGAAACACTAGGAGACATTTCCCGGTAAGAGAGGCTACTAAGGATAAACAACTAGATGGTCAGATCCCACACATACCAAGCATTTCAATAGCATACACACAATATGCTCGATATGTGCAATACAACATGGCATCACAAAATGACTCTACGACTCAAGTATTTATTCAATAGGCTCCGAGGAGCGAGATATTACAAACAGGGGTCTCACGACCCAACATTCAGAGCATACAAGTCAAAACACAAGCGGAAGCTATCATGTCTGAGTACAGACATCTAGAAATGAAAAAGGCTGAGAAGCCTGACTATCTACCAGATCCTGCCGAGGGCTCAAGATCGTAGCTGAGGTAACAAGCTAAACGTCGAAGTCCACGCGAAACTACTAGTGAGACCGAAGTCTCTCTGCAAAAACATAAAATAGGCAAATGTGAGTACAAATGTACCCAGCAAGACTTACATCAGAACTATCTACATATGCATCATTATCAACAAAGGGGATGGTGGGGTTTAACTGCAGCAAGCCAGCTTTGACTCGGTGGCTATCCTGAACTACGACTGCAAGTAACTCTTTTGAGGTGGCGCACACGAGTCCACATATTCACCATATCAATACACCACTATGGATCCGCTCTCGTCTCCCTACGAGAACGCCATCCATAGCACTCACGCTTATCTTGCGCATTTTAGAGTATCCACTTTCACTTGTCTATGAACTGATATAAGCAACCCAGAAGTCCTTTTCCGCGGACACGGCTATTCGAATAGATGATGATAACCCTGGAGGGGTGTACTTCTTCATACATGTTTCCACCACTTAGCGTCTGCACACGACATGTGCTCGGCAGACTTCAAGCGAAAGCCGACGTGGGTGTAGACCACGACCTACCTAAACACTCAAGTCTCTAGTCCAGGTTTATCGCCTATTCGGGTTCCATCCATGAGGAGATCCGGCCGAAGTTTCGCTCACAGCCCCAAACGATGTGAACAGGGTTCCCGAGACACCAAACGGGCGCCCGGTACACCGTGCCACGTGCCTACCGCATCACAGCCCACCCCTCCGGTCAGCGCTGTCCACGGCCTCCAGCATACTACAAACACCAGAAACTACTTGCAACTCCTGGACAGAGGACAAGGGTGAATAAGAAGTCGAGCGGGGTCATATTTCAGGGCCCAATGTATGGTAGTAGCTGAATCATGGATCACAAACACAGAACTCAGTTCCTGAGGACGGCTTCAATGAGACAACCCACCATGTACTCCTACATGGCCTCTCACCGCTACCTTTACCAAATCGTGTTCACACACTTAGCTCACACACAGTAGGACATGTTCACACACCTCTAATTCATCCCCGATGAATCAGACCTGACTCAACTCTAAGCAGTAGCAGGCATGACAAACAAACATGAATGAGTAGGCACAACAGGGCTCAAACAACTCCTACTCATGCTAGTGGGTTTCATCTATTTACTGTGGCAATGACAGGTCATGCAGAGGATAAAGGGGTTCAACTACCGCAGCAAGTAGCAGTTGAATCGTTGTTGTCCTAATGCAGTAAAAGAGAGCAGGAGCGAGAGAGTGGGATTGTATCGGAATGAACAAGGGGGTTTTGCTTGCCTGGCACTTCTGAAGATAACATTGAGTCTTCATCAGTGTCAACGATCACATCATCGGTATCACGTCTATCGAGAGGGGACAAATACCGGCAACACAGAAGGGAACACAATCAATGCAATGCACAATATGATGCATGCTCATGACATGGCAATATGAATGTGTTTTGAGCTAATGCAACTAGCAACAGATTAAATGAAGTTGGTTTGAATATAAGATTCAAATTCAAACTCCATATGTGATTATTTAAATGCCCTTTATATAATTTGTGCTAAACAGCATCTATAAGTTGTTCTAACATGCATGAAAATGGAACAGATGGATTCCTTGAATTTTTCTGATAATTTTTCATATATAATTTATTTAATTTGGAGTTACGGTTAATTTTCTATGAATTTTAGAAGTTTTAGCTATTTTCTGGAATTTCCTGAATATAATAAAATAAACTAAATTCTAGAAAATGAATATTGCGTCAGCATGACGTTGGCATGACGTCACAGGTCAACAGGGGCTGGTCCGGTCAAACCTGACGTGTGGGGGCCACATGTCAGTGACACAGGACCTAATCCCGGTCAAACCCAGCGCTGACTGGGGTTTGACCAGGGGTGGGGCCCACTGTCAGTGGCTGTGGGGGTTGATTAGGGCGTCATTAGCGCTAATTAAGCATGCCACGTCGGCAGTCATCGGAGTATCGCCGGCGGCGACCATTCCGCACGGCGGCGCGGCTCGGATTCGAGCTAGGGGCGATGGTTTGGCGCACGGTTTGGCTCATTGGAACGTCCGCGACGCGGCGCGTCCAGCGGTGGCTGTGGCCGCGGCTGGGGTGGCCGGAGCCGACGACGGCGATGGCAAGTGCGGCGGCCGGAGCTTCGGGTTCGAGCGGGGCGAGGCCACAGAGGACGGGAGGGATGGCTAAGGGGCTCGCCGAGCTCCTGAAGATGCTAGGAGCACGGTGCCGTGCTCGGTTTCGAGCCTTGCTGGCTGTAGTGACGGCGGCGGCATCGACGGCGGCGTGGGGTTCTCGGCTCGTTGTGAACGGCGGCTAGAGAGGGAGGTAGGGCACGGGGAGAGGAGGAATCGGGTCAAGGGCTCACCGCGGAGCTGCGGGGAGGGTTAGTGGGCTCGGGGGCACGCCGGAGTGGCCGAATTGACGGAGAAGGGCGCCGGGGCCGAAGCTTGAAGACGATGTCGATGGCGGCTGCTCGGGGCCCTTCTGGTCGTGTGAGACGATGAGGAGGACGAGGGCGGAACAACGGAGCTCTGGGAGGCGTCGGGGAGGCGAGAGGGTGGTGGTGGCCGCGGCGAATGGCGTCGGTGGCGACGGCTCCGTTCGGGTGAGGAGAACAGAGGAGGGGGAGAGTGTTCCGGAGAGAGGATGAGGACGCGGGAGAGTGAGGGAGAAGTGAGAGGGGGTCGGGGGCTGTGTGGCGTCGCGGGAGGGACCAGGGGAGGAGGAGGCAGCCAGGCAGGGAGGTGGAGGCCGGGGCACGTGGCCGCGCGCGCCGGGCGCGTGCCCGTCCTCCTGGCAGAGGAGGAAGGCGACAGGGGGGTAGCGGTGGCGGGCTGGGCCGCTAGGGGAGCTGGGCCGGCTGGGCTGGACAGGTAAGCGCCAGGTAAGCTTTGCTCTTTTTATTTTTTTCTTCTATTTTGTTTTTATTTAATCTTTTGCCACTGTTTTGAAATAAAACAAATTCAAAGACAGTGACAAAATTCCCCTGAACATTTTATTTAGCACAATGGGATTATACCAAAGCACATAAAAATGTTCCAGTTATTTGAACATATATTCAGTAATATTTGGATATAAGTTCAAATTCAAAATAGTATTGATTTAAATTCAAAGTCCCAAAATAAATCCTTTTAAAATGTTCATTATTTTTGGTTTGGATCAAAACCCTTGCCAAAAATATTAAACATCTAAGAAGAGCATTTTGGAACAATGGATGAGATTTTAGGGTTTTTGCCCTTCTTTTATTTAGGGTTTTGAGGCTTCTGAATTCCTCAGTTCAGGTTTCAAAAAATTTAAACATGATGCTCAGATGGAAGCAGGCATAGGACAGGCCAGAACTAGGGATGTGACATAGTATCATGCATATGATACTTTTGTATGATACTACATCCGTAATGCGTAGTATCATGTGTTGGTATCATAGGATAGTTTATTTATTGTCATGCATGACACATAGTAGCACATCATTTTATATGATACTACAGTATCATATTATGATACTCAACTCTCTCTTTTCTTCATTTAATTCGACGTCACCTCATCAAGATTGCATAGTTGGCATGCATGATACTACTCCCATTACAAGCAGCCTTACTTGCTCCTACAGGTGCTAAGCTTGCCACATAGGCATAAAGTCTGATGTTGCAAGTTAATCAAGAAAAGAGAGACTAGTTTGGTGACCCAAGGAAGAAACGGTGCTAAGCGCGTGTACCTAGGTGAAAAGACAATTTTGAGTCTATAGCTAATTAAAGAAGCAAACTTAGGAACACCATTTCATTGGAAGAGGTCACTCCTTGGCAAATGCAATAAATACTAGTACTCCCTGTGTCCCATAATATAAGAACATTTTTGGCACTACACTAGTGTCAAAACGTTCTTATATTATGGGACGGAGGGAGTACGAAGAAAGAGATAGAGAGAAGTAAAAAAAATACACTTATAGCCAACCTTATAGCCAACCTTGTTGTAGTATGAGTGACTAAGTGATGGCTATGTATGACATGCCAACATCAGATAGCCTAACGCACCGTGTTAAATCTCCAAGGGCGCGACCGCTCGAGCGAAGCAACGGTCGTGGTAGGAGCGACCATGATACGGGCTGCTGGCAGCCCTTGGATCTGAGATCAAGCGGTCGCATGCTAAGTTGCTGAAAATTTGCAGAATAACCCTCCAGGATAGGATATTCACCCATAGGTCTAGAATCATGCCATGCAACCGTTCGATCTCAGATCCAAGGGCTCTCGGAAGCCCGTATCATGGGAGAATGGAAAGCCACTACCCTGCCGTTCACACGCTGGCAGTTCGCTCCTACTCGTCCCCGCATGTCCTTTAATACTATGGAGGTTCACTCCTGGGTCGGATAGGCCTCGTTGTAGGCAACACCTTCGACCTCCAGAAGAATCGACTGGTATCCTCTCGTCAGCCTTCAATGCTGACCCTGACAAGAGCCATGGTTCATCCTTCATACGGTAAACTGGAGAAACCTCCATACACGTTTCATTGTTATGCATGGCAGCGGAATGTACTAGATATAGACCACATACACTACGCTGCAATGGATGGCCACCTTCGTTTCAATATCTACAAGGGTTGGATGAAGAGCAACAGCCAAGTGTGTGGTTCAAGCAAAGAAGTATCAGCCAAGAGGAAGAGGGACAAGGACGAAGTCGAGGACGTGGACGAGGACTCCGAGTAAGGTGGCAGTGTCGTTGCTCATGGTGGTTCTAATGCAGTGTCTACCGGAATAGTTGCAAAGTTTAATTTCAGGTGTGCTTAATTTAATTTGAGAGGTGTGTTGTGCTGAGCCCCTAGCAGAACTATGTTACATTTATTCTCATTACTTTAACTCTTCAGTACGTACATACTAGTATTTCTTACATTTCATCTTTTAGTTGGTATAGTACTACCACTCGTTTCTTCACATTATATACTTACAATATATATGGCCAACATCATATAGCCAGTAGTTTAGTTGTCAAAGAATTTCAGGGTGCTTAGTTTTGTCAAAGAATTCCAGGGTGCTTAGTTTTATTTGAGGGGTGGTTGTGCACTTATGTTGGACACCATTATTGTGACAAGCCTTTTTAATTGAAATATATGCATAATTTGGCGACGAGCGCTCTCTATATGTACCACCTTTTTTTTTAATTTCAAGTTTTGCTCCATGGCGTAATCCATCGATACTACTACCGTACAAAAGTGGAGTATATACATTTTTTAAAAGGCTAGAGGGCGGGGCAGTCTAGCTCGGTCGGTTTCACGAGAGGCGAGGGGCTTTGTGATTTGACGGCTCATTACTACAGTCAAATCGAATAGTACTACACCGCCCGCTGCACGCCCGGCTCCTCCATTAAATCCCTCCGTTAAACCCGCATGCAAACCGAGAATCCTACTCCGGACACACGTCCGTTCATGAGCGGGCCGGAATTAAATGCAACACCGGCCGAGCTCCTCCTGTCTGCCCTCAGTTTAAATGAGGCCAGACGCCGGCCAAGCTCCTACCATCCGCCCTCTATTTACACGAGGCCAGACAAATAGCGGGCAAGAATCGCACCCCTCCGCCGCTCCCCCATCTCCTCCTTCACCATTTTCTCCACTCTTCCGATGGCTTCCGGTGAGCCGTTCTCCGGCATATTACCCGGCTGGGTGGCCCGCCAAGCCCTCCAGATACGGGCGAGGCCGCTCGGTGCTTCACCAACCTCGCTTGGCCCGATGGAGCCAGTTGCCGCCCCAAGCAGGCGCGTGGTTCAGCAACTCGCCGCTCCAGTTCAGCTTGATGAGGAGTGGCGAGTTGCTCCACGCCGACACTTTATTTGAGGGGTGGGTTGTGCTGGACACCATTATTGTGACTACCTTTTTAATAGTACTATATGCATAATTTGGCGACAAGTGCTCTCTATATGTACCACCCTTTTTTTTAATTTCAAGTTTTGCTCCATGGCGCAATCCATCGATACTACTGCTGTACAAAAGTATACATTTTTTAATAGGCTATAGGGCGGGGCAGTCTAGCTTGGTCGGTTTCACGAGAGGCGAGGGCCTTTGTGATTTGACGGCTCATTACTGCTGGAAGGCGGGGCCTTGTGATTTGACTGCTCGTATAAATGCGCCGACGACCTTAGGAGGAGCAAAGAACTGTGCGGTATACTCAAGTTTTCCACTGGAGTAGTACTGCGACGGAGGAGCACGACACACGGAAGCCCAGTGCCATATGGCGATAAAAAAATGATCTAATTTGCTAGTCATCTCATTGTTAGCATTGTTCTATTCATTCCCTAAAAAAAGCATTGTTCTATTCATGCCTCGCAGAGAACGTGACACGTGCGGCGATACACCCGAAGAAAAAGATGAAACACATGAGCAAAAGAAGAAGGAAGATTATTGAGGGAGTCCTGGATTGGGGGGTGTCCGGATGACCGGACTATAACCTTTGGCCGGACTCCTGGACTATGGAGATACAAGATTGAAGACTTCATCCCGTGTCTGGATGGGACTTTCCTTGGCATGGAAGGCAAGCTTGGTGATACGGATATGTAGATATCCTCCCATTGTAACCGACTCTGTGTAACCCTAGCCCTCTCCCATGTCTATATAAACCGGAGGGTTTTAGTCCGTAGGAGGAACAACAATCATACCATAGGCTAGCTTCTAGGGTTTAGCCTCTTTGATCTCGTGGTAGATCTACTCTTGTACTACCCATATCATCAATATTAATCAAGCAGGAGTAGGGTTTTACCTCCATCGAGAGGGCCCGAACCTGGGTAAAAACATCGTGTCCCTTATCTCCTGTTACCATCCGCCTAGACGCACAGTTCGGGACCCCCTACCCGAGATCCGCCGGTTTTGACACCGACATTGGTGCTTTCATTGAGAGTTCCTCTGTGTCGTCATCTTTAGGCCCGATGGCTCCTCTGATCATCAACAACAATGCGGTCCAGGGTAAGACTTTTCTCCCCGGACAAATCTTCGTATTCGGAAGCTTTGCACTGCGGGCCAATTTGCTTGGCCATTTGGAGCAGATCGAAAGCTACGCCCCTGGCCATCAGGTCAGATTTGGAAGTTTGAACTACACGGCTGGCATCCGCGGAGACTTGATCTTCGACGGGTTCCAGCCACAGCCGAGCGCGCCGCACTGTCACAATGGGCATGATCTAGCTCTGCCACCGAACAGTGCCCAGGAGGCTGCCCCAGTGTCCACTCCGACCCTTAGCTCGGAGCCGACTGCGCCAATCGAGGACGGGTGGCTGGACACCGCCTTGGGGGCTGCAATCTCTACGGCGATTGAGCCAAACACCAGTCTTGTCCTTTGCGAAGCTTGTCACTCCAAGGCGCTGGACTCCTTTCCAGACTCCGAACCTTCTGCGCCCCTGCCGATCGAACCTGATTGGGCGCCGATCATGGAGTTCGCCGCCGGAGACATCTTTCAGCACTCGCCCTTCGGCAACATTCTGAATTCACTAAAGTCTCTCTCTTTTTCAGGAGAGCCCTGGCCGGACTATGGTAAGCAAGGGTGGGATGCGGACGACGAAGAAATTCAAAGCCCACTCACCACCCACTTCATAGCCACTTTCGATGATTTAACCGACATGCTCGACTTCGACCCCGAAGACATCGACGGTATGGACGCCGATGCGGGAGACGACCAAAAACCAGCGCCTATAGGGCACTGGAAAGCCACCTCGTCATACGACATATACATGGTGGACACCCCAAAAGAAGGGAATGGCGATGGAAAAACGGAGGATGACCCCTCCAAGAAGCAGCCTAAGCGTCGGCGTCAGCGGTGCTGCTCTAAATCCTGCCAAAGCAAAAGTGGCGATTCCGGCACGGGAGATAATAACACCCAGACAGTGCCGAAGACAACCCCCTCCAGCAGGATTCAGCACAGGAGGATGGAGAAGCCAGCCCTTATTAGAGAGCGGCAGACAGAGAGGTAGAGGGTGATAATTACATGCCTCCCTCCGAAGACGAGGCAAGCCTCGACGACGACGAATTTGTCATGCTTGAGGATCCAGTCGAACAAGAGTGTTTCAAACGCAGGCTTATGGCCACGGCGAGCAGCCTCAAGAAAAAACAGCAGCAGCTTAGAGCTGATCAAGACTTGCTAGCCGACAGATGGACTGAAGTCCTTGTGGCCGAAGAGTACGAACTCGAACGCCCCTCCAAGAGCTACCCAAAGCACAGGCTGCTACCCCGATTAGAGGAGGAAGCACCTAAACCTACATCACCAGCGCACGACGTGGCCGACCGGCCACCTCGTGGCCGCGACAGAGAGGCCTCTCGGCCATCCACTCAAGCCGCACCCCGGCGTCGCTCAAAAAATACCAAGGCACGGGGAAATGTGCCAGACCTGCGAGACATATTGGAGGACAAGGCAAGGCAAACAAGATCGATCTACGGATCGCGTGGGCGCCCCACGTCACGTGACGATAACCGTCATGCCGGATATGGCAAATACGGCTAGGCCGAACACAGCAGACAAAGCTCATTTGGGCTACATCGTGATATAGCCCAGTACAGAGGTGCCGCACACCCACTATGCTTCACAGATGAAGTAATGGATCATCAAATCCCCAAGGGTTTTAAAACCGTAAACATCGAATCATACGATGGCACAACAGATCCTGCGGTATGGACCGAGGATTATCTCCTTCACATCCACATGGCTCGCGGTGATGACCTACACGCTATCAAATACCTCCCACTCAAGCTTAAAGGACCATCTCGGCATTGGCTTAACAGCTTGCCAGCAGAGTCAATTGGTTGCTGGGAGGACCTGGAATCCGCATTCCTCGACAACTTCCAGGGCACCTATGTGCGACCACCAGACGCCGATGACCTAAGCCACATAATTCAGCAGCCAGAGGAATCTGCCAGACAATTCTGGACACGGTTCCTAACCAAGAAAAATCAAATAGTCGACTGTCCGGACGCAGAGGCCCTTGCAGCCTTCAAACATAACATCCGAGACGAATGGCTTGCCCGGCACCTAGGACAGGAAAGGCCGAAATCCATGGCAGCCCTCACAACACTCATGACCCGCTTTTGCGCGGGAGAAGACAGCTGGCTAGCTCGTAGTAATAACATGACCAAGAGCCCTGGTAATTCGGATACCAAGGACAACAATGGCAGGTCGCGTTGCAACAAGCACAAGCGCCGCATTAACGGCGGCAATGTTGAGGATACGGCAGTTAATGCCGGATTCCGAGGCTCTAAACCCGGTCAGCGGAAAAAGCCATTCAAAAGAAATACTCCGGGCCCGTCCAGTTTGGACTGAATACTCGATCGCTCGTGCCAGATACACGGCACCCCCGAAACACTAGCCAATCACACCAACAGGGATTGTTGGGTGTTCAAGCAGGCAGGCAAGTTAAGTGCCGAAAACAGAGACAAGGGGCTGCATAGCGATGACGAGGAGGAGCCCCGGCTGCTGAACAATAGGGGACAGAAGGGCTTTCCCCCACAAGTGCGGACGGTGAACATGATATACGCAACCCACATCCCCAAAAGGGAGCGGAAGCGTGCACTCAGGGACGTATATGCGTTGGAGCCAGTCGCCCCAAAGTTCAACCCGTGGTCCTCCTGCCCGATCACTTTTGATCGAAGGGACCACCCCACTAGCATCCGCCACGGCAGATTCGCCGCATTGGTTCTAGACCCAATCATTGACGGATTTCACCTCACTAGAGTCCTCATGGACGGCGGCAGCAGCCTGAACCTGCTTTACCAGGATACATTGCGAAAAATGGGCATAGATCCCTCAAGGATTAAACCCACAAAGACGACCTTTAAAGGCGTCATACCAGGTGTAGAGGCCAACTGTACAGGCTCAGTTACACTTGAAGTGGTCTTCAGTTCCCCGGATAATTTTCAAAGCGAGGAATTAATCTTTGACATAGTCCTGTTCCACAGTGGCTATCACGCCCTGCTCGGACGAACCGCATTTGCAAAATTCAATGTGGTGCCGCACTACGCATACCTCAAGCTCAAGATGCCAGGCCCTCGAGGAGTCATCACGGTCAATGGAAACACCGAACGCTCTCTCCGAACGGAGGAGCATACAGCGGCCCTCGCGGCGGAAGTACAAAGTAGCCTCTCAAGGCAATTCTCCAGTCCGGCTATTAAACGTTCGGACACCGTCAAGCGCGCCCGGAGTAACCTACAACAAGACCTCCTGACACGTTCCGCGCGAGCGTAGCAGTGCGGCCCCAACCCCAGCCCTCGCAAAATTGCGAAACCAGTACCACGCGTACATAATTACGCTCTGGAAATACCATGGGCATAAGGGGAGGGGCACAACCACGGCACGCCCAAAATGTGGCTCAACCGCACTAGGGGCTCCCGATTTGGTCATTTCTTTTTTTTTCTTACTTTCAGGACTCCACTCTCCGAAAGGCCTATCCGGCAGTACAATCGCCAAACACACGATGCAACAGCCAGGGAGGCAGCAAGCTACGTCGAATGTCCAGGTGGTCTCTATAACGAGCTAAATACCTGTCTTACATAAAGTCTCGCAGCTTGCCCCTGGAGGGGGACATGTCAAATAATCCCATCTCTTGCTTATCGCACTATTTGTATCGTTCTGCTTTCACAGCAGCCTTTTAATAAACAATACATAGCTCTTGTCTATTATTGCATTCATTTTTTTATGCAAATATGTTCAGTTATGACATTATGCAACCGTACACTTTGGTACGGCCAATACACCAGGGGCTTAAGTACCCCAGAATATGGTGTGAGAAGTCCGAACACTCTCACGAGTGTGGCACCCCGAACTTATAGCATTATATGCATCGGCTCCGAATCATGTCTTGGGTCAATAGTTGGGTTTGCCCGGCTCCCATGTTTTGGTACCTTACGTTCCGTTATATCGGCTAAGGTAGCGCTGGGAGAACTACTACGATTGTTCCCCAGTTGAGCTGGGTTAAGCACCTTAGTAGAGAAAGCTAAAACTGACCGTCATGATAGGGCAAGAGCCGGTCGCTGTTCGAGAGGTTTTCGAGTCCCTAAAGACTTATGCCGCTTAGAGCGAGGAGCTGGCATTGTCCAGCCTAGGCGTGGATAGCGCCCCGAACTCGGTCTTCCGAATACTAGGGGCTTCGCCGAAATTTAAAATTATGGAATTCTATGGCTAAGTGAGAGTGATAAAGCATTATAGTCCGATTGCCTTGTTCGTTGTGCTGAGCGCCTCCCTCGAAGGACCCAAGAATGGGAACAAGAGCGCTCAGGTTTATCCCGAACACCCCAGCACTCGTGGCATGGGGGTAGAAGCCGACGACTCGCATCTCTTAGATTTAATAAACGGCCACACAGAAGGTAATATTTTAAATTCAAAAAAGCGTTGCTTAGCGCATATGAACAAGTTTTCAGCGCACAAGATAACACGAGCGAGTTTATTCAAAAATTACATCCTTGGAACACTCATTCGCCACAAGGCGGGCACCCTTCAGGATGCCCTCATAATACAACTCAGGCTTGCGATGCTCCTTCCCCTCCGGTGGCGCATCTGTCACCAGCTTCTCAGCATCCATCTTGCCCCAGTGTACTTTAACACGGGCAAGGGCCCTACGGGCGCCTTCGATGCATACGGAGCGCTTGATGATTTCAAGCCATGGACAGGCATCCACCAACCGCCTCACCAACCCAAAGTAGCTCCCAGGCATGACCTCCCCAGGCCACAGCCGGACTATAAGGCCCTTCATGGCCTGATCGGTTGCCTTATGGAGCTCGACCAGCTGCTTCAGTCGGTTGCTCAACGGCACCGGGTGTTCGGCCTCAGCATACTGGGACCAGAACACCTTCTCTGTCGAGCTCCCTTCCTCGGCTCGGTAGAATGTGGCAGCGTCGGACACACTGCGGGGCAGATCTGCGAATGCTCCTGGAGAGCTCCGGACTCGGGTAAGTAACAAGTAATTCACTTTCACGTGCTTGCTTTGCATAAAGAATGCCTTACCCGCCACTATCTTCTTCATCGCCTCAATTTCCTGGAGGGCTTTTTGGGCTTCGGCCTTGGCAGATTTGGCACTCTCAAGGGCCGAGGCAAGCTCGGACTCTCGAGTCTTTGAGTCAAGCTCCAAACTCTCGTGTTTTTTCACAAGAGCGTGGAGCTCTTGCTGCACCTCCGCCACCAGCGCCTCCTGCTTTTCTCGCTTGGTGCGCTCCACGGCCGTATTGTCTTCGGCCTTGGACAACGCTTCCTTTAGGGCGCCACCTCGGTTGTGGCCCCTGTAATACTCACGTTGATCCTGTCATTATTTGCAGCCAGATCTTTTTATATACTTACATAAGGTACTACTTACCTTCCTTGTCCTCGACCTGCTTCTTGGCACGACCGAGCTCGTTCTCAGACCACTCGAGGCTCTGCTTCAATGCACCGACCTCCGCAGTCAGTGCGGCAGAGGTCAACAGCGCAGCCTACATTCCCATATTGACACACTTATGTCAGACTCCTGCGTATATCTTTTTAGATCCTCAGTCCGGCTTTTCTTTCCGAACATCAAACTGAGCATCAGGGGCTACTGTCTATGCGGTAATATTTTTACATGTCTTAAATACATACCTCAAAGCCTATTAGAAGGCTGGCACAAGCTTCCATCAGCCCGCTCTTGGCAGACTGAACCTTCTAGATCACCGCACTCATAATAGTGCGGTGCTCCTCGTCGATGGAGGCGCCGTTAAGCACCTCCAGCAAATTATCCGGTGCCTCCAGTTGGACGGAGGCCACCAGCGTCGTAGGCTTGCCCTTCTTACGAGGGGGCTGCCTGCTGGACTCCGGAACCGCTGAAGGTTCCGGTGCGGTGTCTAGCCCAGGGCCGGACTTAGAGCCCTTTTGGGTTTTATCCCCTTTGCGGCTGGAGTCCGGGAGGTCGCCTTGCGGCGCCTCTGGGACCACCTCCTCCTGACTTGGCCCCTTTTGGGACTCCACCTCGGCATCATCCGTAGGGCGAGGGGAGGTAGCAGTCGGGAGTGAAAGACTATTCACATCCGACGAATCCAGGGAGCCGCTCGACGAAGCGTCGAGCCGGGCCTTGGGCGGACTGCATGATTATGTTCGGCGTTAGAAGATACTGTGCAATAAAGGAATGCCATGAGTTATTCTGGTATCCGGATACTTACGATTTTGCCAAGGGCTTGGCCCTGGATGGCCACTCCTCTTCGTCGTCGTCGGTGTTGGTGGAGTAGTCCGGGAGAAGGGTCTTTCCCTTCTTGGACTCTCTGGCCCCCCTAGTTGGGGTGGCCTTCCTTTTCTTTCCTCCCCCCGTTGGAGGGGGAGAGGCCTCTTCTTCCTCCTCCTCGCCTTCGTGGGAGGAGTGCGCTTCGGAGTCGTCGGGCGATGAATCCGACACCACCAGGCACCGGGAGCTCTTTCGAGTTCTCTTGGCCTTCTTCTCTGGCACCATGTGAGGTGCCGGGACCAGCAGCTTCGCCAAGCAGGCATCTGCTGGGCCTTCGGGCAAACGAGCTGGACAGTCGATCTGTCCGGACTTCTTTTGCCAGTCCTGTCAAAGGAATGGGAGCTTAGATCCCGCATAGAGTTGAACTATGAAAAACAAGTATCCCCTTAAGGGTAAAACAAGCTTACCGCGCTGGCTTGGCGCTTCGTGTAGAATCCGCGATCCTCAGTAATGGGAGGGGGAACCTCGGCGCCCTTGAATAGCACCTTCCAGGCATCCTCGTGCATTGTGTTAAAGAGCCTGGACAAAGTTTGGTGCTGGGCCGGGTCGAACTCCCACAAGTTAAAAGCTCGTCGTTGACACGGGAGGATCCGGCGGAAGAGCATGACCTGGACTACATTAACAAGTTTAACCTTGTTGTCCACCAGGTTTTGGACGCAGGTTTGGAGTCCGGTCAGCTCTCCCGAATTACCCAATGACAGGCCCGTCTCTTTCCAGGAGGTGAGCCGTGTAGGGATGCCAGATCGGAATTCGTGGGCCGCTGCCCATTCAGGGTCACACGGCTCGGTGATGTAGAACCACCTCGATTGCCACCCTTTGATGGTTTCCACAAAGGAGCCCTCGAGCCATATGACGTTGGGCATCTTGCCCACCATGGTGCCTCCGCACTCCGATTGCTGGCCACCCACTACCTTTGGCTTGACATTGAAGATCTTCAGCCATAAGCCGAAGTGGGGCTTGATGCGTAGGAAGACCTCACACACGACGATAAACACCGAGATGTTGAGGATGAAGTTCGGGCCCAGATCATGGAAATCTAGGCCGTAGTAGAACATGAGCCCCCGGACAAATGGGTGGAGTGGGAAGCCCAGTCCGCGGAGGAAATGGGGGAGGAACACCGCCCTCTCATGGGGCCTGGGGTGGGGATGAGTTGCCCCTCGTCTGGAAGCCGGTGCGGAATGTCGTTGGACAAGTATCCGGCCTTCCTCAACTTTTTGATGTGTCCCTCCGTGACGGAGGAGGCCATCCACCTGCCTCCCGCTCCAGACATGGCTGGAGAAGGTTGAGGTGGGAAGTGCGGACTTGGGCGCTGGAGCTCGAGTGCGTGGAAATGGATAAGCGAAGGAGGAAGAAGGCATAGATGGAAAGGGTGGATCCCTATCCCCTTATATGGGCGGACGAAACTACGTACCCCCACCAGCCTGGTAAAACTTGCTTATGTCCCAAGTGTTGTGATTAATGGCACGGTTGGGTTACCCACGCCCGTATTGATGAGAATCCCGGAATAAGGGGACACGATCTCTGCTTCGACAAGACGTGCCAAGGAAACCACCTCACTATACGCGCTGAGGTGGGAAAGTAAAACGGTTCGAATAAAGGCTTGGCCGTGGCATGATGTCATGCTGCGGAATATGTCAGCAGATTAGATTTGTACAAATATTATTCTCTCTACGGTGGTATGTGGAACTTATTTTGCAGAGACGGACACTATCCTTGTGTTCAAAATCTTCTATGAAGTATTCGGAGGAGGAACCCGCCTTGCAATGCCGAAGACAATCTGTGCGCCAGACTCATCGTCATTGAAGCCTGGTTCAGGACTACTGAGGGAGTCCTGGATTAGGGGGTGTCCAGATGACCGGACTATAACCTTTTGCCGGACTCCTGGACTATGGAGATACAAGATTGAAGACTTCGGCCCGTGTCCGGATGGGACTTTCCTTGGCGTGGAAGGCAAGCTTGGCAATACGGATATGTAGATCTCCTCCCATTGTAACCGACTCTGTGTAACCCTAGCCCTCTCCGGTGTCTATATAAACCGGAGGGTTTTAGTCCGTAGGACGAACAACAATCATACCACAGGCTACCTTCTAGGGTTTAGCCTCTTTGATCTCGTGGTAGATCTACTCTTGTACTACCCATATCATCAATTTTAATCAAGCAGGAGTAGGGTTTTACCTCCATCGAGAGGGCCCGAACCTGGGTAAAAACACCGTGTCCTTGTCTCTTGTTACCATCCGCCTAGACGCACAGTTCGGGACCCCCTACCCGAGATCCGCCGGTTTTGACACCGACAATTATCACCCCAATGTTCTAATTCGCCGCGGAGTCGTAACTGCTTCTTCATCGCCTCCACGACCTCCATCTCCTTGCGCGTCTCCTCCGCCATCTTCTTCATTCTGTCCATGACGCGGGATTTCTCGACGCGAGCCTTCATCATCTATTCCACGGCCGCATTACGTACCTTGACAGCAGTCGGGTGCTTGATGCGGAGCTTCGCCAACTCCTCCTTCTGTTCCATGACGAGGGCCTGCAACATCTTCATCGAGGAACTACTATTCTCATGCAGATTCTTCCAGCCCTCGTTCTTCTCCTTCAACGGGTCGATCTTGTGGCAGAGCTTCACCTTGTCCTCCTGAAGTCGCAGGATTTCGCCGGTCGCCTTCTTCTCTGAAGCAATGCTCTTCTTCAGCAGCATCACCAAGCCGGCAGTCAACTCCCCCTGCTTGTTGAGCTCAGCGGGCATGTCATCAAGGCTCTCCTTCAGCAACTCCATCAAGCCTTGGATGAACTCCTTCTGCTTATTGAGGTGCTTATTGAGCTGATCGGGCATGGCGTCGAGGGATAACGACTCCAGCTCCGCCGGCTCGGCATGTTCGCCCCCGCGGCTAGGGCGCTCCAGGGAGCCATCGCCTGCCCGTGAGAGATCTTTCGAGGTCTCTGCATAGCGGCGAGCCATCTTGTTTTTCCGCGGCCTTGGTTGCCGCTCCCTTGTTATGAGTAGTTCTCAACCTAGAGCTCTGCTCACTGGCCATGGCAACTACGGATGAAGAAGAAGCACTTATGAGGAGGAAAGGTAGAGTAATTTTCGGTTAGGTAGTTCCCCTTTTTATAACCTAAGTACTAGCACTAGTACTAAAACCTGCATAGTGGGAACACGTTCAGATTTTGTACATACTAGTAGGTGTGAGCAGGCTTTCGAATGTGATGGGAGCAAAGTCAAGATTAATTGATGGTTTTGGTTTCAAGGCTCGAAACGGCTCCCGATGAGTTTAGCAGAACATAAATTTCAAGTACTACATTGCTCAAATGCGTAAATATTATGTTACTGTCAAAAATTGGCACAAAATACGACAGAGACCAATGGAAGTACTACTAGCAACCCACGATTTAACTACTAGCATGCGCGCAGTGGAGTAATAATGTCTTTCTTCCGCCCTCACGTCCACTCAATTTGCATGTGCTGTATTAATTGACCAACAATGAACTGGATGACTTTACATGCGTCAAATTATCACATGGGGTGGATCTTGGTACAAAATTGCATCCGCCCATGTACCCGCTTGTGTGTGCGAGGGAATGAGTGCATGCGTGGCGTGCGTGCACATCTTCGCTTCGTGCATGTACCGCCAGTATGGCTCAGGGAGGACGAGTACATTCTTATGGAACTAGTAGCACCTCACTGTGATCAATCCACACAAGGAGGTCGTGACAACGCCTCCACATGTGCCACGTGGCTTCATGAACTATAAGAGAGACACTGTGTAGCATGCCATTGGTATTCTAATTTACGTGTTTTGCACATACTCGAAGTACTAGTAAGGTACACGTGCATTGCACGCATCAGATTTTGCAACCAAATTATGAATAAATACCACACTATAGAATGTAAGCTCTGAGTCATATATGCCTGATGTAGCCCTTGGTTTAATTCTTATAGTTCATCTCATTCAAAATCAATTAGTTTTTATAAAAAAGCTAAGAACACGGGAATATGAAAAACATGGGATTATAGTGGAATGTCGTCTTGAATCCTACAGGATTGTACGAGTGTTTGATTCTGCATAGAAAAAACGCAAAATTCTTTCAAAGAGATTTGAGTGGATGGGATGTTTCCTATGAAATCTAGTGCAAATGAATCATATGGAAAATTTCCTATGGTTTACAATCCTACGAATCAAACAACCAAGATAGGAAAAATTCCTAATGATTAGAATCCTCCAAAATTCCTTTCAGAATCCTTTGAATCAAAGAAGCCCTTAATCTATTTTATGATTCATGGAATTGTGTGTTGTAAAGCATAAAGTAAAAACAAATAATGGCAATTCAACTAGAAAAAAAGTTTGGGCAGTTATGATACGGAAGATTCTAGAACAAAAGAGAACCATTGTTGTTTTGAGGTTTGTCCATTATGCTTAAGTTCGACCATGGAGTCTGCTAGATTGTACATGTGGCAAAATCCGGTGGGGGGCTAGAAGATGGTGCGAGGGGCCGAGTGGAGGGAGACTATGAAGGAATGCACAAGTGCGAGATTGATATTTAGAGAGAGGGGGCGAGAACATGCGCTGTTGCACGCAGTGGCGGAGCCATGAAAAATAAATAAGCTAGGGGGCCAAGCATTGCTTATCCTTTACGAGGAGGGTCAATTCATGAACTTAAACCATTTTTAGCAGCAATTGTCTAATGATCACATTTATATTAGCCTCGATATATAGTGATGTTAGGGGGGGCAGGGCCCTTACTTCCCATGTCTTTGCCATCGTGCATGCGTCTGAGAGATGAAGCGGAAGGCATGGATGATGAGAGGGGGACGTTGGATATATAATTAACGTGGGCGTATTAGCTATATATGTTAATCCTATATAGAGAGGTATAGATTGATTGATGTGGACGTGGGAAAGAGGGTGAGACCTCACTGGATATATCGATTGATCGGTTTGTGTGGAAAACTATGAAAGACCTAGCTATATACACACATACATAGAGGAACATCGATCATTATACACGCGTGAGAGATAAAGAATGTCCGATAAGATGGAGAGGGGGATGTGTGTGGGTGTGTGCCTTCATGGGAGACTGACCTGAAGAAAAAGATTGCATGTGTGCGATGGATAATGCCGACTAGTAGTGTGTGTGCATGCATGCACGAGAGAAAGTTAGTGGTACAATTATAAAGAGAAGATGACTGTGTGGGTGTAAAAGACTAGGTGAGGTCATAATCAATGTAAAGTTGAATTCAAATATTTGAATAAGAGATCCTGATGTTTGAAACCCATGCATGCATGAATATAATGGAGGTCCGCGCGGTGTGGTTTGGAAACGAGCATGTTGTAATGTATACACATTGAACAAGGTCAGACTGATTTGAATTTGAGATACTGATGGCAGACATCATTTGGCCATGTCGCATCCGTGCATGGACACACTATTCTAATTGGAAATGATGGGTGGCTTTCGCATTACATATCTATATCTATACCCCTGTATATATATATATATATATATATATATATATTATTTTATATTTTTTATATTGTGTGCGGGTAACTTTAACTTTGAAAGATGGTCGATGGATGAGGCGAATCTGATGGTCCAAAGATGGCAAATTTGAGCACTGTTGGCCGTTGGATATCATCTAGATTCCACCAGATTTCGCCACATGTATAATCTAGAAGACTCCATGGTTGAACTTAAGCATAATGCACAAACATAAAAATACAAGCACTTCTTATTTATTCTAGAATCTTCCGTATCAGAATTGCCCAAATGTTTTTCTACATGATTTTCCATTATTTGTTTTTACTTTATGTCTTACAACGCACAATTCCATGAATCTTAAAATAGATTAGCTTTCTTATAAAAATAGATGATTTTGAATGAAATGAACTATAAAAATTAAACGAACATCTACATCATGCATATATGACTCAAAGCTTACATGCTATAATGTGTTATTTATTCATAATTTGGTTGCCAAATCTCATGCGTGCAATGCACATGTACCTTACTCTAGTCTAAATGGTGTTTGTGTGTGTGTTGGGCGTGTTGAGGTGCAAATTGTCTTTTTTTGGGTACACGTTAAGCTTGTTCTTCCGAAATTTCAAGCTGCACCTTGTTATGCCGAAAATTCAAGCTAGCGTCTTTGTCTATTGTGCTGTGAAACTCCCGCTTCTTCAACCCGCGCCTTGTTAGCCCAAAATATTTAAGATATATCTTTGTCTTGTCATGCTCCGACAACTGCCTCCATCTCAACCCGCGCCTTGATATTCCGAAATTACAACACGCGTGAAAACTCCCACCTCCTGTGAAATCCTGATACGTGAAATGCCCGTGGTACCCCTGAACCAAAAGAAGCGCCTCAAATCGGTGGGGGTACTTTTGTAACTTACCTCACATTTCGGACAAGCGCGTCCCTAAGCCATGGTTCCCCACTGCCATCCCATCCGCCCACCCATTCATACACTGAGGCCGTGAAAACCCGTGACGAAACACCACACCCTGCTCCGTCGGCCACCCAGCCAGAGCCTCTTCCCCGACGACGTCGTCCACAACAACACCTTGACGTCCCTCATCCACCATACCGGATGAGGATCCGTCGTCGATCTGGTCGTCCCGCCGATCCAGCCACCCTGTCCTCCACCTCCAAGGAGTTGTCCCGACGTTCCCCTCGTCTTCTGCACCACCTCCATTCCCACACCGCCGTCTTCACCTGCACCACCAGAAGAGCATCATCATCCTCGTTTCCTCGGATGAAGCTGCGGCCTAATCGGCGCCACCAAAGAGGTTGTACACTAATCGCCACATTTTCTTCTTGATTCGATCTCACTGTGCTGCCGGTGCTCGGTCTCGAGCCGACACGGAGCGGCTCCATCCACGGCGGCATCGCCAACCACTTCCTCCACGGCATCGCTCCCTTGGCGGTGACGTCCACATCAGTAGGAGCTCCTGCTGCTTTAGCTCTCACTTGCGCTGCTGCTCTGCTCTTGCTCTCAGTTCCCTGCATGGTCTGTTCTTGCTATTGCTCTTGCTCTTGCTGCTGCTCTCGCTCTTTCTCTCGGTCCCCTGCCTGGTCTGCTCTTGCTCTTGCTCTTGCTCACGCTGCTGCTCTCGCTCTTGCTCTTGCCTGCGATGCTGCTCCGATTTAGCTACAGTTCAGTCGACTGAATCGACTTTTGGGTCAGTCGATTTTCAGGGGGTGGGGGGGGCTCGTCGGGCTGAAGGAAGAACCAGCCGTAGCGGGGAGGGGTCTCTCCTGAGAGGTACCCCACTATCTATCTTAGGGTTCAGGGTGGGGCGGTGGTCGCCAGCGGTGGCGGGGTGTTATCGGGGCGGTGGCGTGGGGATCGCCAAAGAAAAAGCTTGACACGGGAGGGGCCTAGAGGGATGGCCGGGGCGGCGGTGGACCGGCAGTGGGGAGTGTTTTCGGGGCGGGCGGGGCGGCGCACCACCGGCCGCGGGTGGTGGGGGCCTGCTAGTTGGCCGGTGGTGGCTGGCGGCTCAGAGGGGTGGAGGTTGAAGATGAACCACAGGCCCTTGATTTCGTATCCAACGGTTGCAAAATCGACTGATCAGAGAATGAAAAGTGAGTCGATCGACGTGTAGCCTCACCTTGCTAGTGCGTTCAGTTTCGACAGCAAAATTCAGTTTCGACAGTTAAGTTCAGTTTTGATAGTTAAGTTCAGTTTCGACCGTTAAATTCAGTTTAGACAGTTAAGTTCAGAGATGAGCGGCTGATGTATTTTACATCTAGCACTTTGTGGTTATGTATTTTACGTCATGTATTGGAGATGCTATTAGAATTCCACTCAGGTTAACATTGTTCGTTGTCTCTCTTGTCCTGCTTCATCCTCGGCGTCGTACAACTCACGGGAGCTGCTCCAACGATGAAACCCTCCATCACAGCGGAGGAGTACCTCGGGCTCCATCTCTAGACGCCTAAGATCTTCTTCCCCTCCTCCGACAGCCAAGTTAGCCGGAGCATCCTCACCGGCCAACCCAATCATGCTGAGATCGACATGGCTTCGCCAAAGAGGTTGTACACTTGTTTCATCTCTTTTTTACTCTACATGTTATATATATTGTCCACTGAGCACTCGTAGTAACGGGAAATATGATTATTTTATCCTACTATATGACAAGCAGTGAGATACCTGGCAACTTAGCTATCCGTGATGGACTCTCTTGAATGCCATCATTATTTGTCTCTGCGCGTTTGAGCTGTGCATTTGTCGATGGGCCTGGGAGTTGAGCTAGTATGGCAGTGGCCTGGGTCCAAAGTTATAGAAGTAGCACAAAAACATTTTTTTAGTGTAGGATTTTCCTTGCTCAAGACTGCCTACTAGAATCGCCGGTGCTTGAAAGGAAAAGTGAATGAAAAACATAGGAATTGGATAGTTTCCTATGGTACTACTTTTCATGAATTTGGTGCAAAGGAATGGAGCAAAGGAAAACTGTAGGATTTGTTCCTTTAGTGTCTCCTTGAAAGAAAAACCGTAGGAATTCTAATTTCCACTTCTCCTCCTTTTCATATTCCTATTCATCAAGCACAAGACTAAGAGATAGTACCATAATAGCATTATAACCATACATTTTTCTTGTGGTTTGACTTAATCTCACCATGCTTTTTTGCATCCTGTGATCTTCCAATTGTTGTGAATCAAACACCCAGATTGGTAGAAATCCTGTGTTTTTAAATTCTCTGTTTTGCACATGCATTCCTATCCTATTCCTATCTATTTCCTATCCCTGCATTGTTAGAATCCTCAAATTCAAACAAGCCCTTACTCAATTACTTCTGTTACAGATATGTGTCAAAGAAAACATTGTGTGGTTTGTCCTGCTCCTGCGGCGCTGTGTTCCACCCCAGCTCAGCTGCTCCAACGACGGAAGGGTTCACCACAGCAGGGATCCGCTCTCCAGACTGTCTTTCGCCGCCTCAAATCTTCTTCCCCACCGCCGGCTACCACGACAACTACATTACCATCATCAACTGAGCAGATGACTTTGAGGACTACACGAGCCCGCAAGAGAGGTCGCACTCTTCCATGTCTGCTTATGTTATGTGTCGCTTAATATGATGACATGCTACATTATCATCATGTTCACCTATTAGACTCCGATTCAGGTCCAAACTAATGCTGAAACTTGAGTTTTTAAATGGTTGTGGGGTACATATTGGGGCAGCAATCAGTACTATCTATCTACTATCTGGTTAATCTCCGGTGTCTACTATGAGTTTCATGTTGGGTGCAAACAAACATTAAAGGAGCCATTATCTGTATTTTATAACTAAAGCTATTATCTGCCTGCTATCATTGGTTTTGGGTCTATCCACAGTTTGCTACCATCACTCTGGATTTGTGCATGCACTCCTTACATAATCTCACTATGTTTTATTCCTATGCATGCCAGTTATTGTACACAATGGAACTGATCATGTAGAGCAAAAGAGACAAGCCTTGCGTGGCAATAAAATTTCATGCAGACGTTGTTCCATGGTGGGCGCAAAGGCAGCCCCCCCTCCACCCATTTCGGATCGTAATCAAGAGGAAGATAACTGTTCTAAGGGGGATTCAGAAGGAGAAGACCACTCCTATTTACCCCATGAGGTCTTCGCTCTAACTTGGCATGCTGATGTTGGTAATATCATGCATATGGTGCCTTGCATTGCTTACTGTATATGTTAAAGATGCCATCTGCTTAGTTTAGACATGCTTTGTGTCAATGCCATCTGTTTAGTTTCTTTATCGTATATGTGAATCATGCAATGCCATCTTGTCTAGCCAGGCATCATATATGTGAATTTTGCAATGCCACCCTGGTTAGCCAGTCATCTTATATGTGAATTATATCGTGCCATCATTTTTTATTACGTGTTAAATTTGTCAACAATTTTAGTACATTCAATTACTCTTCCCGTGCATTAGCCATTCGGCATGGTCATGGAAAAATCTGGAGTGGAAACAAGGTCTTCAGAGCAGACAATGCTATCTGACGAAGCACATGTCTTGCTGGTTATCGATAGCTCCTCAGAGGAGGATTCAGAGACAGATGACCAGTCATACCCCCCCCCCCAAGGTGCATGCCCTAACTTGGCAGGGTTATGTTGCTCATATCGTGCGTATGGTATCTTGCATTGCTATGTCATTTACTTAGTTTAGACATGCTTTGTGTGAATGCCACCTGTTTAGTGTCTAATTACCATATATGTGAATTATGCAATGCCATCTTGTTGCAAGACATTATATATGTGAATTATGCAATGTTATCTTGTTGCAAGGCATTATGTATGTGAATTATGCAATGCCATGCTGTTTAGGCAAGCGTCATATATGTGAATTATATCATGCCATCCTTTTTTTTTATTTCTCATTGCTTTTGTCGACAATGTTTGTATATTCAACTGCTCTTCCTGTGCATCAGACATTTGAATTGGTGATGGAGAAATCTGGAGTGAAAACAAGGTCTTTAGAGTAGACAATGCTACCTATTGAAGCAGATATCTTGCTGGTTACAGATAGCTCTTCAGAGGAGAATTCAGAGGCAGATGACCAGTCCTATTATCCCCCTGAGGTGTATGCTCAAACTTGGCAGGGTTATATTACTCATATAATGCATATGTTGTATTGCAATGCTTAGTTTTTACATCATATACACAATATTGAATGCCATCTCCTTAGTTGACACATCATATATGCGATTGCCCTCTGCTCACTTCCTTAGTATATAAATCATATATTTTAATTATGTCATGCCATGATGTTTACATAGACAGCATGTATCTGAATTATGGCATGCCAACCCATTTTCTAAAGACATAATATAGTTATATCATCTCATCCTGCTTACATAGTCATCATATTTTAAATTATGTCATTCTATCCGTGAATTATATCATGCCATCATGTTTCCATCGACGGCATGTTCGTGATTTATGGCATGCCAACCACTTTATTAGACACATCGTATAGTTATATCATGTCATCCTGTTTACATAGTCATCATATTTTGAAGTATGTCATTCCATCATGTTTAGTTAGCCATCATACATGTGAAATTGTGTCGTGCTATCCTGTTTAATTAGCCATCATATATGTGAAATTATGTCCTGCTATTCTGTTTGCTTAGATAACATAAATGTGAATTATTTCATGCCCTGTTTTCTTCCCTACTATCCATTGCACCTATCTATCTTACAATGTCTATACATTCAATTACTTTTCTTGTTTATCAGTCATTTCAATTGGAGGGAGTGATGGCAGAATCTGTGGGAGTAAAAACACGGTCTTCAGATAAGATCGTGCTACCTGTCGATGCAGATAGAACCACGGTTGTACTTGCCCAAGAACCAGCCCCACCACACATAACCCACACTCATGCAGATTGTACCCCTACCCATTTGGACAGAGAACCAGCTACACCCCTTCTAACCCCAACCCCAGCAGATAGACACCAAGTTCCCGTTGACACAGCACTGTCTCCACCACAGAGCACCCAAACACGAGCAGTTAGTAAGGCAACTGCAGTGCCCAAATCACGAGGACCACCACTCTGAACCCGAAGTCAATGCTTAAAGCAGAAGAAGAATTTTTCTCAGGTCAGGTTCCATAGCTATGGTTCATACTACTTTGCTCTTGCATCACTGTATTTACTGATACCAACTAATTTCAAATTTGAAGGATGCAATTGAAACTCCAATGGTGCAACAGGTATGTTTTAAACCTGTTTCTTCAACGTGTTTGGTTGATTGGTGTTGTCACTTGCTCTATGTTGATTTTAGTTTCAATTGAATAAATAGTTACGTTCTCATGCCATGCACATTACAAGTGTTGTTATTGCTGTGTAGTTTCCCACACTTATATTCTGTCTATGCTGCTTTGTCTTAAATAGATATGATTCAAACTGTATCTATCTTAATTTGGCAACATAAACTAGAATGATATAGACCATACAGTGACCATACTACATAGATATATGTTTGTTTCATGCTGTTATCCTGTCCACCTTACTACTGATCTGGTTTACCAAAATGAGTTTCATATACTACATTGTAAACCTTAGATGTGTTTGTTTGTTTCTCTTTTAGAACACGGATAAAATATTGGAGAAGAGTGCCCTGTTATGCAATGGTAAAGGAAGTAATGCAGATAAGGTTCAAGATAGTGAGACATCCCTGTTGGTCTCCAAGAAAGCTGATAAAAACTATATTGAAGACACTGAGACAACCCCAAAATCCTGTCTTGATGTAGTGTTTGAGTTACTGGCTACCACTGCTGGCACCAGCTCTTTGAACTCGTTGCCTGAATCAGTTCGGCTTCTTGAGTCTCAACTTCAAGTTGAAAGACATCGATCAGATGTCATGCGACAGGAAGCCGAAGGACTGAGGAAGTCCCTGCAGAATTCAGATGCATACTTTCTAGTGCAACAACAAGTGCTCGAGGACTTAAGCGCCAAACAAGAGAAAGTTAATAAGCTTGCTAAGCATCTTGCCAGCATTATGGGTACCCAGGATATTGTTTCTTGAGCTCTTCTAAAGTGGTTTCAGTTCTAGACTTGTTTTGCTGCGGTGTTTATATACTGCTGTGTTCCCTATATTTGCACTGGTGCTGAACTTTGATGCCCAGTGGATGTAATATGTGTAATAGCCGTGATAGCCTAGTGTAAGTTGCTTACTTATTTATTTCCTTGTTGTCTTGTTTATTTGTTTGCTTGTAGTCAGTGCAGTTCTTTTTCCGCGGTTTGCTAGTGGCTGCAATAACCTATTTTTTAAAACTAGGCCACAATAACTATGGGCTAATATTTACTGTAGTGACACTAGGCCTCCTACGGGCCGTAGAAATAGTGGGCCTTCTACGGGCCGTAGAAATAGTGGGCCTTCTACGGACAGTAGAAACAGTGGGCCTTCTATGGGCCGTAGAAACAGTGGGCCTTCTACGGGCCGTAGAAACAGTGGGCCTTCTACGGGCCGTAGAAACAATGGGCCTTCTACGGGCTGATCATCAATAGGCCTTATACGGGACGTATGATCGATTGGCCAAACATGGGCCAAACAGACCGCATTCTGGCCGTAAACGGGCTAGAGTTGGAATCGTCCGTTCATGGGCCAACCATAACGGGCCATCGTTAATAGGACGTATTTGATGATGCTATGAAAACGGCCCAACGTATTAACGGACAACAAACGGGCCGACTGTAACTGTCGGGGATATACCCCACTATACACTAGCTACAGTATTTAATGTTTATAGGAGAGAGAGGCAAAGAAATCGCAATATGATTGGTACGTAGAAGTAAAAGCCTGCTTTTAGCCCATGCGTTGGCTGCACGCAGGCTCTATTGCTTCGTAGGCTGCGCTATCGCCCGGCGACTCACCAAGCGCCTGCTCTCTTCTCTCTCTTGTGTTCTCTTTCCTCCAACTAGAATTTTAGTGACGTGGAACATCTTATAACCAGCTGACTAGGATCTATTATACTTGCTCTTACTACTCCTCTCAACATGGCACGACTTCCAAGATAAATTCTTTAAAAAAATATGAGAGCAGCATTTTGCATTATCCAGCGCCAGCATCCATGTTCATCCAACAAAAAATACCTCAGGTGATATCCCTCCTATCTGTTTTATCTATAATACCGTAATCTATCTGGAAACAGTTACTCTGGCCTATCATATTTTTATGCAGGACGACTATTAAAAAAAGGGGTGGTATTATACCATGGAGGCACGCTCGGCTGTGCCACGTAGCTTAATGGACACGCGTATCACGGTCCGGTTTACATCAACGCGCTGGCCAACTCGCCCGTTCATACCGCCTTACAACGCCACGGACGGATCGCCCGTCCGTCCTCACGGCCGGTTCACGCGTCCACGCCGGTTTACAACGCGGAGGACAACTTGCTCGTCCGCACCGGCTTACAATGCCGCGGCCGACTCATCTATCTGTGCTACCTCTGATGCTGCGGACGTATTTCCCGCCCGTCTCTCGCGGCCTGGTCTACATCAACATATCAGATTGCACCTGTCCGCATGAAGCTGTTAATTGAGTATGAGAAAGTCACAGCTTGGGTAGCCCGGTTTTCTTTAAATTTGGAGGCAAATTATCATTCAGCCGCCGTCTACACTGGATGGATCAATGGACATGCGCACAAATCGCTGCCACTACAGTTTGGTCCACATCAAACAGCTAGTTGGAAGGAACCATTGGCCGAGTTCTTGACATGGCTCATACGAGATCATTTATAATCTGCCACAGTCACCTCAACCTTCTGTGGATTTACATCATGTTATTAACACCGATGATATATATACCTTCTGCTATGGTCAAGTACGGAGAATCTCAAGACAACTCCTTGAGTCGTCTTATGACTCAGGGGCTACAATGATATGATTTAGTAAGTCTTGCCTGTTTCAGCAAATTTAAGTGCCCCGGGATGTTGAAGGGAAAGATAACACGGTCCCAGAGGCTACTGTTATATTGATGAAAATTTAAAAGGCCGTCAGAAATATTCTGACTCACAATGATGATTTCGGTTTATAATCCGGTTTAAGAGGAAACTATCTCTTGCAAAGCTCGGACGCTCTCAATATCCGGTTCAAAATCCTGGTTCAAGAAGAATTTTGTCACTTGCAAAAAGTTAAAGGTTGCTGAAGAGGACCTCTTGCCCTGATGCGCGGTTCAAACATGGGTATCTCGCCTTATTGGCTTATCATATTATTGGTTACATGGGGGCTTCAGCTGACAAAGCGGAGTTCTGTCCATTAATCCGGCTATCACGCCACAACAAAGCTTGGGAGCTTCACACCCAAGGTGCCAAAGAGAGTCTTGTTGCTACGCACAGCTCAAACATAGGCACCCATAGAGCACAGCTCACAAGGTTACTTGGGGGGCTCTTTGTGCACTCCAACAAAGAGTTTGAAAGGACCCTTGTAATCTGCTATCAAGCATGGCTTGGAAGCCTGGTGTATTCACCTAAAACCCGGAGTTAACCTGCCTTCATCAAGTAAGCCACTCCTATCCAGGTAATCCTGGCATGACCCACCGAACGTTTGACAAGTCAATCTTATACAGACCCTGAACTTGTCAAAGTTAAAACGACGATTGGTTAGTTGGAGGTCCATCTTAAAAGGCTTTGTCAAATGGTTAAACTCAGCAGCCTGGCAGCCCATGAAAAGCCTCGAATTTGGGCCTGGCAGCCCTTGAAAATCCTTGACTACATGGTTTTATTTGCCTTTGTCAAGAATTTTCTTCTTTGATAAATTTTATGTTGAACCGGTGTCTATTGACCCAGCATGACTATCAGTCATCAAATTAACCCGGTGTTCATTAACCCGGCTCGACTTTCAACTACAAGTTGTCAGTACATAATCCCTTATAATACAGTGTTTATTGACCCGGCCTGGCTTTGGACTATAAGTCGCCAGTATATATTTGGATTGCGCCTTTGGAATAATGCACTTATAAATCATTGGCTATATTATTCAAATAGCCAACATGGCAGGATTTTTATTATCAATAACCAGTATTATGATTAAGGTTTTCAAAGTCGCTTTAGCGCAATGGCTATCATATTGTCAATGGATATGATTTATTCTACAATTGAAGGAATAGTCCCGAGTTGCTGCAGGCTTACAACCCGGTACTTGGGGGCTACATTATTTAAGTTGAGATTACATCAAATATGCAAGTCTCATGTTGCTGCAAGCATGCACCATGACACTTGGGGGCTAATGCAAAGTCATTATTTGCTCACCTTATTGCAGACCCGACTCATCACATCATAATGAGCTGGCCCTTGGGGGCTACCAATTGCTTCTGTCAACAATTCAAGGTACAAAGTTTTTTATCCATTACATTGCCCGTCTGCTCAGTTGGTAAAGCACAAGGCTCTTAACCTTATGGACATGGATTCAAGCCCCATGATGGGGGTTACATCGTATGATGTTATTTTTCAAGTCCCAGCTCAATATTATCTTACTGAGCCGGCCCTTGGGGGCTACACCGTTGCTGTTAAAGTTTACATGATTATATTTACAAAGTCCCTGCTCATTATTTCATAATAACCCGACCCTTGGGGGCTACACTGGTTGAAGTTTTTATGAGCATCAGGAAATTACAAGTCCCAGGTTGCTGCAAGCATGACAACCCGGCACTTGGGGGCTACATATGCGGAATACTCAGTTCTGACTAGTGATTGAGATGAACAAACTGGATTTCTTCAAGCTTGTGACATTCATATCGAAGCAAATCTTAAGTTGTTACTACGTTACCTTCTTAAGATTTGAGGGCTACAAGTGATGGGTATATAAGAGGTATATTTTCAAAAGGTGATGTCAACAAACAGTTATGATCCGGTGCCATCAATATTTATAAACTGGCAAATTTTACATTCTTAAACCGGTTGAAGAACAGATGGGTATTTCAAGGACCAATATTGTTTTTAAGCATTCGGAGGTGAATCAAAGGAGTTATTCTTCACAATATATTTTCTATGAGACCAATGTCAGCAAGTTGATTATGAAGCTGGCCTATTAAACTGGATTTTCTAGAAGAAGGAAGTGACAAGGACTTAAGGATTATCAGTGTTAGTTTAACATGGATAAATCTAAATTAAACTCGGGGCTAATGTCGGGGGTATACCCCGCGGTATGACCCGGCCGAAGTCGTAACCCGGCCGGGACTTGGTAAACCGGTGAGTGGTAAACCGGCAGGAGTTAAGACAGATGGCTAAGACAGACGGTAAACCGGTAAGTGGTAAACTGGCAAGTGTTAAGACTGATGGCTAAGACAGACGGTAAACCGGCGAGTGTTAAACCGGTAGAGTTAAGACAGATGGTGGCACCGGCAGGTAGTCAGACAATGTTAAACCGGCAGACAATGTTAACCCGGCAGACAATGTTAAACCGGCAGACAATGTTAAACCGGTAGACAATGTTAAACCGGCAGACAATGTTAAACCGACAGACAATGTTAAACCGGCAGACGTTAAGATGCCTAGGAAAGGAAGTCAAAATAGTTTAAGTCTTAGTCCGAGATGGACTCTACATGTAACCCTCCCCTTCAACTTATATAAGGAGGGGCAGGGCTCCCCAAAGAGGGAGAATCAAGAAACAATCTCTAGGGCTAGACACAACTAGAGGAGAGCCGGTTTACGACGACTCCCGCGTGATGATAATGAGATCTAGCCTCAAACAACATGTAGGGTTTTTACCAGATGATGTTTCCCGGGGCCCGAAGCTATCTAAACCCTTGTCTTGTGTTGCGTCTCTCGATTCCGCTCAACCCCTCTCAAGCTACCACATAGATGCATTGGCCTCGCGACTAAGTCCTCACATTAAGGACATCTGACGTGTTAATTCCACGACAGTAACCACTGGCTGAATTTGGCCCACAAGCAGAAAATGACAGTAACGGGCCATAAGTAAACGAATGCTGGAAATGAGCCCAAGAATAAATGGGCTCTGAGAAGGCCGAAAGATAACATGGGCTAGAAATGGCCCAACGGAATAACAGGTCGTTAATGGGTATAAAGTGATACATTGTTCATTACGGGTCAGTTTCACCACGGGCCGTTAATGGGTGTAAAGTGGTACACTATTCATTACGGGCCAGTTTCACCACGGGCCGTTAATAGGCCAAGAGTTACATAGGGCCTCATATGGGCCGAAAGACGTCATGGGCCATACATGGGCCAGAAGTGAAAATGGGCTGGAATCATATTGGATGGCCCAGATGACGCTACTAGGCCTAATTCGAATAGGGCGTAACGGGCCTTGGGTTAGCGGGCTGTAAATGGGCTATATGCGAACAGGCCGTTAATAGGCTTTCCATGGGCCGGCCCGCCACCTTTTGACCAAGTCAAACGGGCCAGCCTTTTCATAGGAATGGGCCTCTGTTGGGCCGTGCCACGTGTCGACGTATCATAGGCGCCTTCTGTCCAATGAGTGGATGACATCTGTTCCAGCGATGAGCCGACACGTGTTTCCTCCAGCCAATGATGATTTTACACGTGGAAAATCCCCATTGTTTGGGGTTGTTAATGGGTTATCGGATCCAAAACCCGACCCAATAGCTTAACGGCGTTTCGTTACGGTGGATGCCATGTGTCGGTCACCCTTGACGAAAGCACTTCTGTGACACGTGATTTATCGTCATTGAGGTGGACACTTCTGTGATGATAATTTTAGTAATGTCATGGAACACTTCTACGACAGCACAGGTATGACTATCTTGATTCTGTCATAAAATCATCATGGATGTACATGCATGACAGAAAATGCGACCTACTGTGACAAACACGTATCATCACGGAAGTGTATTTTTTTTGTAGTGCAGAGACTTCTCCTCGATCTCTGGGCTGGAATACGGGGCATTCCGGTTTCTCTGAGCCAGGGTGCCACAGGCTTGGTATCAGAGCAGGTCTGGCTGTAGGACACCCTAGTCAGCACGAGCGGTAGAAACTGGTAGAAATCAGATCGGTAGTATAGAGTCTGGCTTGTTTATTGCATTTGGTTGTTGCATTGGTTTGTTGCATATCATGCATATAGAATTATTATTTGTTGCTAACGGTTTATCTTGTGAGTGTAGCTGGCATCGGTTCGGATCCACTACAGCTCAACCTTTGCATTTCTCTAGTTCCTTTTTATTTCGGTGTTTGGTGTCATTTCTGTCCTAGCAGAGTGATGCCAAGTGATCCCAACACTGTTTGCAAAAATGGTGCTCAGGTATCGCACCGATGTCTTTCTTTCAGTCCCGTCTATCGTTTTGGGGATGGACATGCGTCTATCCCGAATTGTTCTTTTATTTTGTCGTGTTGGCAACCCTTAATGATCTTAGTAATCAAGAAAGGGCAATGTCAGCAGCCTCAGTTTTTCCCCGCAATCTTATTTCCTTAATGAGTCTGGATCTTTTTCCGTCTGCTTGATAATAATGTGGTTGCGACCTTCGTGTACCACTGCATGATTACCGAGTACGTCCTCACCTTCGAGCTAGTTCAGGTTGCCACCTGGCTAAGCTAGCACTTGGTGTAGAGATGTTTACACCAATTCTTCCACACATTTATTCGTTCTCGTGCACATCGTCACAGCATGCTAGATCGTAGAACCGGAGATCCCGTGAGATTTGTGTGCTTAAGTAGGCATGCATATTGTGTGACTAGCAGTAACATGTGACATTGATTGTGTGAAATGATTATTGTTGTGTGCTTTTGTTTAGTTGAGTTTTCTTTTGCTTCTTTCTTTTTGGGCCCCGGTGTTACATTATTTTTCCCCTATAAAGATTTTCTCATCCACCAACACCAGACTTGAAGAAGTAATAAGGATTTCTAATATTTGGAAGAAGCTCACCTAAACATTTTGGGTCTACCTAGTCAACCACATTATGGCATTAACATCTGCTCAGAATACCAATGGTGTATTGGATTGGCTATCAACATCAAGTCCCCATCAGTATAAAATCCTCACAGCATTTATGATCCAGCCAAAGGAAGACCAGTCAGGTACAAGATCAATAGTATATTTTCAGACACAGGTATGGGTCATATACAAAATTTTGGCGCAGCAATACATGATGCTTGAAATATGTTACTATCCAAAATAAAGCCAGAATGTGATATGCTCAAGGAAGACAATCCAACCATTTTTTTCTCATGCAAATAATCGGCCTCAGAATATTATGGGCGTGTGTATGGATTTCAGTTTGCATATCAGTATGAAGCTTTGGATGATATGTGAACAATTTCCAGCCCATGATACCCAGTCTTTCTTAGCAAGATACCTCGGTAAAAGCCTCTGACAGACAAAAATGAATTTTTCTCAATAAGCAAAACCAAGGAAAAGCTTCTCAAGTACGGGACTCAGGCTTCTCCAGCACAGTAATCAGACCAAGCTTCGTGTGTAAGCTATAGAGCCTTCTTCTACATGATACCCAGACAAAATATTTGAGCAGAAGTTAATAAGTCTTTCTCAGCAAGCTACTTGAATAGCTTCTCTCATAAGCCACCCAGTCCGTGTCAGTACCGCAATATTGCACCATCCTCAGAGATTATATGAAGAGTTGCCAATGTACGGCAATACAGCTCAAGGACCATACTTGCAATAATTTTGTCAGAGGTACAATTCAGTCAAAACATATGCCTACCGCAAGGATCAAGTGTTTGGTGGCATATCCTTCTTATATATGGTGAGCATGTATCCCCAGTCATATCAGTCACTCATAGGAGATTCGGCAAGGATCCAGTGACATACCTAAGGAAAGTAAGGATCCCACAACCTCGCGAGTCAGGCAAAGGAAAATAAGTAGAAATATATCTCATGTAATACAAGGATCGACAATATTTGGAGATGACATCACGGACTTAACGGTCGTGAAAATGGATACCAAAGTCATTATTCCCCCAACTGACAAGGAGATATTATAAAACCTTTTCACATTCTTGTATGATTGGCCTCAACAATGAGCTCTGTACCGCTACAAACCCCGAATATATGTCATATGTGTGCGGACCCAGGTCAGAAAACAAGCACAAGGAATACTGTCAAAATATTGCACCAATCACATCCATGGTCATACGAAGAATCAAGGACATGTGTGGCCAAGTTATTTCAGTAAGGTATCCTAACAAAGAAAACCATGACCGTAAAAAGGATGAGACTGACAGTAAAGGGATTTTCATATCCCACTGACCCGCTTGACATGGTTAGTGTGGAATATCCAAGTCTGTTCTGTTAGATCCAAGAATTCTTTGCAAGCTCAGCAGTCTTATTTCAGTGGCAGCATGGAAGCATATCACAACCTATTACCACAGATGGGTATATCGACCACATGAGAAAAATCAAAAGCCGAACAATCAGCTCAGACCCAGTATACTCATCGATGGAATCAAGTACACGATCAGTCTGTCGGGAAAAGCATTTGTCCGTCAGCCCCCTGTCGGGCCAGTCTCAAGATGTAAATATTTGAGGTATGACACAGATATAACTCCATACCCCGTTATATGGCTCACGATAGAAGGTAGTCAAATCTTTGGTACATATCTCATGCTCGAGCCAAAGAAATAAGTCAAGATAAATCAGTGTCACCTATGAGCAAGCAAATCCCGTCAAAAGATGCCCATGATAATTCTTAGCATTTATTGAAACTAGAAGGCATGCATTTATTTGAAGCAACCCCATGACAGAAGTAAAAAGGTTTCATGACCAAAGGAAAAATTTATGCTTAGGTCCATTGGATATCACCGCAGATATGACAAAATTCACGTCAGCAAAAGGATTTGGTATGTGAGCAATAACCCGTCAAAATTTGGGGAAAGGTGAAGCAAATCACCCCAGAGCAAGGTAAGTTGATCATCTGAAATTCTTGGGGGAACAATAAGTAAAGGAAAAAGGATACACGAGTTGGAAACAGTGTCCTCAAGTCATACTTGTTCCCAGAGCAACTAAATCTCGAGGACGAGATTTCTTTAAGGGGGTAAGGATTGTAACAGCCTGGATTTTGGCCCTTTTCTTTTTCTTCTGATTTAGTTGGTTTTTGCTCTGTTTTTCTTTTTGGAGTGGTTCTGTGGCCTTGCCACATGGGAAATCATCCTCATTCCCCCTCCCAAGTGGCTCATCATTCCCAAAACCTTGCCAAGATCATGTCACTTCACTCCTTTACCAAACCCTAAAATTCATTTCTAGGGAATATTCCTTTTTCCTATTAAAGGAATAACCCTATCCGCCCTAGGTTGTGAAACAACCTATATTTATGTCCATCCAAAAATCCCCAAATAATTCTCATAATTACTTTGGGTCATATTTAGCTCAAATATGTCCAAACATTGCCTTGGCCAGTTAAAAAATAATTCCCCAATAATTATTCTTCCTTTCTGCCCTGAATGGCACTTTGTGAAGGAAGTGTCATTTATATTTTCCTAGTGGCTCCCAACATTTTTGGGAATGCTTATATGTCCAAATAATTGCCTCATGCACAAGTTCAAATTTATTTGCCTAGCCAATCTTCCTTAGTGAAGTTTCAAAGTTTATGCCAGATAGAAGGCTTTGTGAAGGAAGTACTAGCGAGGAGTATCCAAATGAGTTTAACTTTGGCAAACTCCTTAATGTTCTCATATTAACCCCCTCCACCCATTTGCAGCCCTATCCAATCATCTATGTGAGCACAGGAGCAAATCTTTGATTCTGGCAATATTTTCAGGTTGTGAAGCAACTGCATTGTATATTGCCTCAAAAATCCTGATAAATTACCAAATCATTCTTATACCCATAAAACATCTCTCCACCCAATTTGGCATCATTTCATTAATCCATTTGATCACCAAAATTATTCCAAGTTTCTGGACAGAAATGATGTTTGTGAAGCAAGTGCCATTTTGGCTTGTCCATTTGGCATGAGCTTTTTATAGCATCTTCATATGTTCAAATAATCAATCTTTTCCCAATATTAGCCCAAGTTGCTTCTCAAGGTGAGTGCATCATCCGAATTTAGTTTCTGACCAGATTTGGCAGTTGCAAAGCAACTACAATAAATCTGTGTTCAATTCCCCTCAAAACCTCCAGGACTGTAGTCCTTCGATAGATAAACCCCCCAGAGCATCTCTCTGTTGATCACACTTAGTTGATCAAGTTTACTGCAGTAAACTTCAGAGGTTGCTTACCATTTAACTAGAGCAATTTTAACCAAGTTACCACCGCAGTTGAGACCTACCCAGGAAGGACTAACCCCCAGACATCGTTTGGCCTCGCCTGTGGCACTGTGTGCACCAGTGCACGCGGTGACCGCCTCTCTGGCATGCCATGGACGCGAGCTGGGTGGCTTCTTGCTTGGGCCCCTCCCCCTCTCGTTGTCTTCGCGCTCATGAGCGTGTCCAGCAGCAAGCTCTCATCGTCGATGTTCCCCTGGAACCCTCTCCTCCCCTGGAACCCTCTCCCCTTCCATCCGCTTCCTCACCGATGCTCGCCGCTGCGTGACCACGGGCGAACAGTGGTCATTTGGCTCTGTTCGTCACTGTCTTCTTCCTCCCCGTGCTCTGTGGGGGCCCTACCCTGTGAGCTCCTCTCTGTGTCTCCCCGTCACCTTCCCCCGAGCTCGAGCGCACGCACACGCGTCCGTGGCGCCGGCCACGCGTCCGCAGCGGCGCCAATGTGGCAGCTCCTCCCCGCAGCTATTTAAGCCCCTCCCCGCGCAGCCCGAGTACTCTAGCAGCCTATCCACCCTCCTCTGACCCCGCCCAACCTCTTCCCCGAGCACCGGAGCCCCTCTGCTCATCCTCCATCCACCATGGCCGCCGCCTCGGCCGTTTCAAATTCGAGGCCACCCGAGCTCCATTCTCCCTCCTGACCTCACCAGAGCCCCCGCCAGACCCCCTCTAGCCTCCCCAGTACCGTGTAGCCCCTTCCCCACGACTGGAGCATCATGCCCGACGTCGACCAGAGCCGTCGTCCGCCCCGTCTTCGGTCGTCGCCTCCCAGTCCCTCCTCGGCATCCCCAACCGGTCCAGGTGGGTGCAGCGCCTCGCCCTGGCCCCGTCATTGCCTCTCCCTTGGTCGGAGGTTGCCGGAGCCACGGGGGCCGGCGCCGGCCGCGCCTCTGCCTCGCCCTCCCCTGCTCCCGTCGAGGAAGAAGAAGGAAGAAGGAGGAAGGAGAGAGAGAGAGCACGGTGGGACCCCCTGGTCAGCGACCCGCGCGTTGACCTTGCCGGTCCAGCTGGATAAGTGACGGGCCCCGCATCCCGTGGGACCCGCACGTCAGCGACCCCAAGCCCGGGCCCCATCCATACTGATGTGGATAAGTGGATACGTATTTGGGTGTGTGCGTTTTCAACTTCTGAAGGCGTATTTCCTTATATGCGTTTCTGCCTTATCCACTTAGGGACTTGTTTGTGATGAAATTTTTACAAAAAAGTCCTTGATCTTCTACACGTCATAACTCTGCAACCTAACTCCGATTGAGGTGAATCCAACGCTCACTTCTTCGTCTCGTCGAGCCCTTTCTGATGGAATCATGTTCACCATGTTTTAACATTCTGAAAATGACCATTTTTCCCCTGCCCTTATTCAGCCCCCTCCGAGAGTGTACAATTTCTGGCGATTCGTTCTGCGAGTTTGTCGCACTTTCTCCCGATGATTTCTTCCACCCCAGGCAAGCCACACCCTCCATTTGCATCACTGTAATGCAGTGACATGGTTTAATCTATTTGAACTTGTTTAAAATACTGCTTTAGCTACATGACTTTGTGCATGGCATTTTCTCGAAGTATTATTTTGATCTTGCTGTTGCCATGCTATTGCTTGGATTACTAGGAGTTATGCTTGAAGTTGATGAGTATCATGTTGTCATTGGAATATTAGTGGTTGGCATGATGATTATTTCCATGATGGTATCTGTTATTATATTTTGAAGTATTGCTTTGGATATCATGCTGCCTTTGGATTATTAGTGGTTCGTATGACTATTTTCATGATGCTAGTTGATGTCCGGTTACTGTTGCTTGGAGTATTATTCTCGGAGATGATGTTTACATGTGGGTCTTAGTTGGATAGCTTTATTCTTGTTATTGGAGTAGTAGGATTGTTGTTTTAGGATTCATCATGACAGTAGTGTTGTGCTACCCTTGGAGTATTTTGAGATGTTGATATTATGCTTGGATTATTTGTTAGCTATTGCTATGGCTTGGTTATAGTTTGATAGTTGATATCGGAGTATCAGTTATCACTGTTATATCTTTGGGGTTAAATTCCATCATTAAGTTGGTCAAGTGCCACCGAACTGGGCTTTTTCCAGTGCAACCACATTTGCCTTTTATGGGAAGGCCCTAATGCGGTCTATTGTCGTGCCTCTTGCCGGTGCCTCCAACGAGGGAAGGTTATGGGCGTGCGGTACCCTGGCCCGGTACGCAGACATAACCTTGTGTGCCTGTAGTTGGTATTGAGATCGCTTGTCCCCGTTTGGGACCGTTTGGGTTTGCCACGACGGTGGTCGTTGGTGTCTGGGGTAGACACGGGGCCACCCATGACTTAGCCCAGTGGGGAGTTAGTCCGAGTGGCCGGGAGAGTGTCATGGCAGTAGATCGGTTTTGTCGGAACGCGGTTGGTCCACCCGAATGGGAGTGTGAGGCCATGGGTCCTTTGGTGTCCTACCTCTGCAGAGAGTGTGTGTTAAATCTATCGATAGTCGCGTCCTCGGTCATCGGCATAAGTTCGTACTAGGTCACACCGTTCGATCAAACACTCACATGGCGAAATGACTTATAGGTGATGTATATGTTGATATTGTGAGATGTAACAGTTTGGCAGGATGATGATGATGATGTTGGGATGATCTTGAGAAGGATCATTCAGTTTTGGTCACGAGGTGATCATGTGGAGATTCCATTTGTGATCCGTGAGTGATCACCGTTTTGTTTTGGTCACGAGGTGATCGAGATGGTATATTGCTTGGCCGGTTAGCCAAGTGTGAGATGGTTCATGTGGTACTTGAGATATGAGATGATGGCTTATCAATAATCTAGTAGTTCATATTGTGATTATTAGTTGCTTCATCATGGTAGCTAGTAATTTAATTAACCTGCTTAATGCTATGTTGTTGTCTTGCCTTGATGTTTTTGGTTGTTGTGAGCTTGCAAGTACATTCAATGTACTGACCTGGCGTGTCATGCCAGATTGCAGGTGATGCCATGATTGCTTTATTGCTTGTCGTGGTTTCCGTTAGTGCGAGCTAGATCGTGTCCCAGCCAGAGTCCCTGCGGAGTGGAGTTCACTACCATCGCCGTTGTTCCGCTGCTAGAAGTATTCCGCTGCTACGAGTTGTTCTGCTGCTAGTATAGAGCAAGTGTAGTATTGTAGGCGTAGTGTCGCTCTACTGATGTGCTTCTTTGTAACATTAGACCCTTGTAATATTATTCTTGTAATAAGAGCTGATTTGTTCTGTGTCAAGAAGTCCCGTATTCCAGAGACTTCTCCTCGATCTCTGGGCTGGAATACGGGGCGTTCCGGTTTCTCTGAGCCGGGGTGCCACATGAGTAGTCATCAGCTTTGCTCTGCCATATGTTCTTAATGTCATCAGTAGCATCTACAGCAGGCCTGGCACCCAACGGTGCTTCCAGGATGTAATTCTTCTATACAGCAATGAGGATAATCCTCAAGTTAGGGACCCGGTCTGTGTAGTTTCTGCCATCATCTTTCAACTTAGCTTTCTCTAGGAACGCATTAAAATTCAAAGGAATGGTAGCACGGGCCATTGGTCTAAAACAACATAGACATGCAAAATACTATCAGGTACTAAGTTCATGATAAGTTAAAGTTCAATTAATCATATTACTTAAGAACTCCCACTTAGATAGACATCCCTCTAATCATCTAAGTGATCACGTGATCCAAAGCAACTAAACAATGTCCGATCATCATGTGAGATGGAGTAGTTTTCAATGATGAACATCACTATGTTGATCATATGTACTATATGATTCATGCTCGACCTTTCGGTCTTAGTGTTCCGAGGCCATATCTGCATATGCTAGGCTCGTCAAGTTTAACCCGAGTATTCTGCGTGTGCAAAACTGGCTTGCACCCGTTGTATGTGAATGTAGAACTTATCACACCCGATCATCACGTGGTGTCTCAGCACGACGAACTGTAGCAACGGTGCATACTCAGGGAAAACACTTGTACCTTGAAATTTAGTAAGGGATCATCTTATAATGCTACCGACGTTCTAAGCAAAATAAGATAAATAAAGGATAAACATCATGTGCAATCAAAATATGTGACATGACATGGCCATCATCATCTTGTGCTCATGATCTCCATCACCGAAGCATCGTCATGACCTCCAATGTCACCGGCGCGACACCTTGATCTCCATCGTATCATCGTTGTCGTCTCGCCACCTATTGTTAATATGACTATCACTATCGCTTAGTGATAAAGTAAAACAATTACATGGCGATTGCATTCATACAATAAAGCGACAGCCATATGGCTCCTGCTAGTTGCCAATAACTTTGTTACAAAACATGATCATCTCAAACAAAAATTTATATCACATCATGCTTGACCATATCACATCACAGCAAGCCCTGCAAAAACAAATTAGACGTCCTCTACTTTGTTGTTGCAAGTTTTACGTGGCTGCTACGGGCTTCTAGCAAGAACAGTTCTTAACTACACATCAAAACCACAATGATTTTTCGTCAAGTGTGTTGTTTTAACTTTCAACAAGGACCGGGCATAGCCACACTCGATTCAACTAAAGTTGGAGAAACATAGACTCACCAGCCACCTATGTGCAAAGCACGTCGGTAGAACCAGTCTCACGTAAGAGTACGCGTAATGTCAGTCTGAGCCACTTCATCCAACAATACAGCCGAATAAAAGTATGACATGTTGGTAAGCAGTATGAATATTATTGCCCACAACTCTTTGTGTTCTACTCGTGCATATAAAATCTACGCATAGACCTGGCTCGGATGCCACTGTTGGGGAACGCGGTAATTTCAAAAAAAATCCTACAATCACGCAAGATCTATCTATGTGATGCATAGCAACGAGAGGGGAGAGTGTGTCCACGTACCCTCGTAGACCGAAAGCGGAAGCGTTATGACAACGCGATTGATGTAGTCGTATGTCTTCACGATCAGACCGATCTTACCATCGATCTTAGCACACGTTCAGCTCACGGACATCCCTCGTACTCTTGATCCGGTTGAGGCCGAGGGAGAGTTTCGTCAGCACGAAGGTTTGGTGACGGTGATGATGAAGTTACCCGCACAAGGGTTCGACTAAGCACTACGATGTTATGACCGAGGTGTGTAACTGTGGAGGGGGGCACCGCACACGGCTAAACAATGTCAACTTGTGTTTCCTAGGGTGCCCCCGTGCCCCCATATATATAGGAGCAAGGGGGAAGGCCGGCCGGCCCTTGGGCGCGCCAAGGAGGGGAGGAGTCCACCTCCTAGTAGGAGTAGGACTTCCCCTTTCCTAGTCCAACTAGGAGGGGAAGGGGGAAGGAAGGAGAGGGAGAGGGACACTACTAGCAAAAACCTTACCAGTAGCGTGGGTTTTTTTGCATACCAGTAGCATGGGTGTCGGCGCTACTGCTATGGCGCTACAGCTAAATATTAGCAGCAGCGCGTTTTCTACCCCACGCTGCAAATATGATAGGTACTAGTAGCGCTGCTTTCTCCACACACGCTACTACTATCATATGTACTAGTAGCGCTGCTTTCTCCACCCCACACTACATCTAATTAATTAGAAATTAAAAAATAAATTCAAATGTAGTATTCATGGATGGAAATTCAGATGCATTTGCTTCACCAACAATGATTAGTAGTAGCATCAACATAGCCTCCAATTCAGCATAGGAGTTGCAAGTAAGGGAAAATTACCACTGACACTAGCTAATAATCATCATAGCTAGTCATTACCACCAACATTCTCTAATCATCATAGCTACATAGTGTAGCACATCATCATCATCTTGAAATTCATTCTAGCTAGCTAATCAGTCCTACTGCTCTGTCTCAGGTAAAATAGCATAGAACATGTGGAGCGCTCCTGATTCATCATATTGAAGCATGCAGATGAACCTGTCTCCTAATTGTGGGCTATGCTTCTGATTGCTGCCCCCTAGTACTTCTCTGTGATCCTTCACAATTTTGTTCCAGTCTTTGACTATTAAGACTTGCTCACTTCTAGAAATCCTGAATGCACTCATGTCCAATGTAGGAAGTCTTGGTCGTATGCTAACCATGGACATGCGCCCTTTAGCTTCGATCCACTGAGCACAACTATCATCGGGAGTACCTGTTGAAGAACATCGTAGTAACATACTTAGCAATGAAGTTTAGCTTAAAAATAATGTATGCAAAATATGCACTGAGGACAAATAGTAAAAATCTTACCATCTTTCCTAAATAGATCTGACCGTAGTTCAGTACGAACACTATTGGTCGCACATTTTGAGTATTAACATTTCTAAGTCCAGGAAAATAATTTGTCTTACAATATGAAGATCCTCAAGCCATGAAACATAATGACTTGTCTCCTTGCAATTTAGTTCAGCCCCGGGATAGTAGTAGGTCATGTCTACCAAGCACCCGGACATGTTTGCTTGAATGGAAATAAGCTGTCAATAGAAATTAGTTGTCAACTATTTTTGAATAAACAATATCCAAGACATAAATATGGTTGAGAAACTGTAACACCCACGATGCGACTATATCTCCCATGTGTCGAAGCACGACTTAGAGGCATAACCGCATTGTGGTTTTGTCGCAAGAAGGGTCATCTTCACACAATCCCATGTAATGAAGAAGAAAGGGATAAATAGAGTTGGCTTACAATTGCCACTTCACACAAGTACTTAAATAAATCATACATCAATCAAAGTACACACATAGGTCCGTCTACGGACAAATCCAAAAGAAAGAAGACAACCCCAAATGCTAGATCCCCGATCGTCCCAACTGGGCTCCACTACTAATCAACACGAAATGAAACATAGCAACGACCAAGATCTTCTTTGAGCTCCCATCTAAGCTCGGTTGCATCACCTGCACTGGTATCGTCGGCACCTGCAACTGTTGTGATAGTATCTGGTGAGTCACGAGGACTCAGCAATCTCAAAACCCGTGAGATCAAGACTATTTAATTTTATGGGTAGGAAGTGGTAATGAGGTGGAGTTGCAGCAAGCTCTAAGAAAATATGGTGGCTAACATATGCAAATAAGAGCGAGAAGAGAAGCAACGGAACGGTCAAGAAGCTAGAAGTGATCAAGAAGTGATCCTGGAACTACTTACGCACAATCATAACACAAAGACCGTGTTCACTTCCCGGACTCCGCCGAAAAGAGACCATCACGGCTACACACGCGGTTGATGCGTTTTAATTAAGTCAAGTGTCAAGTTATCTACAACCGGATATTAACAAATTCCCATCTGCCACATAACCGCGGGCACGGCTCTCAAAAGTTTATACCCTGCAGGGGTGTCCCAACTTAGCCCATCACAAGCTCTCACGATCAACGAAGGATATTACTTCTCTCGGGAAGACCCGATCAGTCTCTGAATCCCGGTTACAAGACTTTTCGACAATGGTAAAACAAGACCAGCAAGACCGCCCTTCTGTGCCGACAAATCCCGATAGGAGTTGCACATATCTCATTCTTAGGGCACACCGGATGAGACATCCTATGAGGAAAACCAACCCTCAAGTTTCCCCGAGGTGGCCCCGTAGTCTACTCGGTTTGGACCAACACTTAGAGAAGCACTGGCCCGGGGGGTTAAAATAAAGATGACCCTCAGGGCTGCAGACCCCAAGGGAGGGTTATAGGTTGTTAGGAAAATGGAAAACCAATGTTGGGCCTTGCTGGAGGAGTATTATTCAAGGCGAACTGTCAAGGGGTTCCCATAAATCCAACCACGTGAGGAACGAAAAATCAAGGAACGTAACACTGGTATGACGGAAACTAAGGCGGCAAGAGTGGAACAAAACACCAGGCATAAGGCCGAGCCTTCCACCCTTTACCAAGTATATAGATGCATTAATTAACTAAGAGATATTGTGATATCCCAAAATCATCATGTTCCAACATGGAGCAATCTTCAACTTCACCTGCAACTAACAATGCTATAAGAGGGGCTGAGCAAAAGCAGTAACTTAGCCAAACAACGGTCTGCTAGGAAGGTGGGTTAGAGGCTTGACATGGCAATATGGGAGGCATGGTAAACAAGTGATAGGTACCACAGCATAGTGATAGAACGAAGCAACTAGAAAGCAAAGATAGAAGTGATATCGAGGGTAATGGTCATCTTGCCTAAGATCCCGCAAGGAATAAGAATGAGTCCATGAAGAAGACAAACGGACGTAGTCGAACGAATCCTCACAACTCCGGAACGAAACCGAAGCTAACAAGAGAAGCAAACCGGAAATAAGCAAACATCATGGTAAACACACAAGCATAAACATGGCATGATGCACAATCAAGTATGATGCATGTCCATCTAATGAGGCATGGCATGGCAAAGTGCACAAACAATACTACAAATTAAGTGGAGCTTAATATGCAATGAGTTGCATATTGACGGAACACCACGTTCGAGTTATTTAGTTCGCTCTCGTTTAGGTACACAACAGTATTAAATGTTGTTAAACATGGCAAGAGGTGAAGCATAATTATACTAACTAATTAGGCAAGTTTAAATGAGGCCGGAAACTCAAACAACAATTCCGGAAAATCCTCATGTGCATATTTCGAATTTGGTACGGTTCTGCCCTAAAACATATTTTAATGTTATTTAACAATAAAACAAAGTGCACCATGTTAATCTATGCATTTTTCTAGCCCATTTACATATAAAGTTTATTTAACTCGGAGTTACGGTTAATTAGTTATGAAATAAATCATTTTAACATGGCATTTAAGCAAGTTTAATTAAACAACATCTTAAACATTTCAAACATGGATGAAAGTTGCATATTATGAAACTAGATGAAAATCTAAGCATTTTACATGTTTAAACCATTTTAATCCAATGCACCGTTTGTGAGTTATTATATGCATAAACTGAAGGAAATATGCCCTAGAGGCAATAATAAAGTTATTATTTATTTCCTTATAATCATGATAAATGTTTATTATTCATGCTAGAATTGTATTTTCCGGAAACATAATACATGTGTGAATACATAGACAAACACAGTGTCACTAGTATGCCTCTACTTGACTAGCTCGTTAATCAAAGATGGTTATGTTTCCTAACCATGAACAAATGAGTTGTTATTTGATTAACGAGGTCACATCATTAGTAGAATGATCTGATTGACATGACCCATTCCATTAGCTTAGCACCTGATCGTTTAGTATGTTGCTATTGCTTTCTTCATGACTTATACATGTTCCTATGACTATGAGATTATGCAACTCCCGTTTACCGGAGGAACACTTTGGGTACTACCAAACGTCACAACGTAAATGGGTGATTATAAAGGAGTACTACAGGTGTCTCCAATGGTTGATGTTGGGTTGGCGTATTTCGAGATTAGGATTTGTCACTCCGATTGTCGGAGAGGTATCTCTGGGCCCTCTCGGTAATACACATCACATAAGCCTTGCAAGCATTACAACTAATATGTTAGTTGTGAGATGATGTATTACGGAACGAGTAAAGAGACTTGCCGGTAACGAGATTGAACTAGGTATTGGATACCGACGATCGAATATCGGGCAAGTAACATACCGATGACAAAGGGAACAACGTATGTTGTTATGCGGTCTGACCGATAAAGATCTTCGTAGAATATGTAGGAGCCAATATGGGCATCCAGGTCCCGCTATTGGTTATTGACCAGAGACGTGTCTCGGTCATGTCTACATTGTTCTCGAACCCGTAGGGTCCGCACGCTTAAGGTTACGATGACAGTTATATTATGAGTTTATGCATTTTGATGTACCGAAGGTTGTTCGGAGTCCCGGATGTGATCACGGACATGACGAGGAGTCTCGAAATGGTCGAGACATAAAGATTGATATATTGGAAGTCTATGTTTGGACATCGGAAGTGTTCCGGGTGAAATCGGGATTTTACCGGGTTACTGGGAGGTTACCGGAACCCCCCGGGAGCCATATGGGCCATCATGGGCCTTAGTGGAAAGGAGAAAGGGGCAGCCCAAGGGGGTTGCGCGCCTCCCCCCTTCCCCTAGTCCTATTAGGACTAGGAGAGGTGGCCGGCCACCCCTCTCCCTCTTTCCCCCTTGGGAATCCTAGTTGGAATAGGATTGGGGGGGGGAGTCCTACTCCCGGTAGGAGTAGGACTCCTCCTGCGCCTCTCCCTCTTGGCCGGCGCCCCCTCCCCCCTTGGCTCCTTTATATACGGAGGCAGGGGCACCTCTAAACACACAAGTTGACACAAGTTGATCCACGTGATCGATTCCTTAGCCGTGTGCGGTGCCCCCTGCCACCATATTCCTCGATAATACTGTAGCGGAGTTTAGGCGAAGCCCTGCTGCTGTAGTTCATCAAGATCGTCACCACGCCGTCGTGCTGACGGAACTCTTCCCCGACACTTTGCTGGATCGGAGTCCGGGGATCGTCATCGAGCTGAACGTGTGCTCGAACTCGGAGGTGCCGTAGTTTCGGTACTTGATCGGTTGGATCGTGAAGACGTACGACTACTTCCTCTACGTCGTGTCATCGCTTCCGCAGTCGGTATGCGTTGGGTACGTAGACAACACTCTCCTCTCGTAGCTATGCATCACATGATCCTGCGTGTGCGTAGGAAAATTTTTGAAATTACTACGAAACCCAACAGTGGCATCCGAGCCTAGGTTAATGATGTTGATGTTATATGCATGAGTAGAACACAAGTGAGTTGTGGACGATACAAGTCATACTGCCTACCAGCATGTCATATTTTGGTTCAGCGGTATTGTTGGACGAGACGACCCGGACCAACCTTACGCGTACGCTTACGCGAGACCGGTTCCCTCGACGTGCTTTGCACAGAGATGGCTTGCGGGCGACTGCCTCTCCAACTTTAGTTGAACCAAGTATGGCTACGCCCGGTCCTTGCGAAGGTTAAAACGGAGTCTATTTGACAAACTATCGTTGTGGTTTTGATGCGTAGGTGAGATTGGTTCTTACTTAAGCCCGTAGCAGCCACGTAAAACATGCAACAACAAAGTAGAAGACGTCTAACTTGTTTTTGCAGGGCATGTTGTGATGTGATATGGTCAAGGCATGATGCTGAATTTTATTGTATGAGATGATCATGTTTTGTAACCAAGTTATCGGCAACTGGCAGGAGCCATATGGTTGTCGCTTTATTGTATGCAATGCAATCGCGATGTAATGCTTTACTTTATTACTAAACGGTAGTGATAGTCGTGGAAGCATAAGATTGGCGAGACGACAACGATGCTACGATGGAGATCAAGGTGTCGCGCCGGTGACGATGGTGATCATGACGGTGCTTCGGAGATGGAGATCACAAGCACAAGATGATGATGGCCATATCATATCACTTATATTGATTGCATGTGATGTTTATCTTTTTATGCATCTTATCTTGCTTTGATTAACGGTAGCATTATAAGATGATCTCTCACTAAATTATCAAGAAGTGTTCTCCCTGAGTATGCACCGTTGCAAAAGTTCTTCGTGCTGAGACACCACGTGATGATCGGGTGTGATAGGCTCTATGTTCAAATACAACGGGTGCAAAACAGTTGCGCACGCAGAATACTCAGGTTAAACTTGACGAGCCTAGCATATGCAGATATGGCCTCGGAACACGGAGACCGAAAGGTCGAGCGTGAATCATATAGTAGATATGATCAACATAAAGATGTTCACCGATGAAACTGCTCCATCTCACGTGATGATCGGTTATGGTTTAGTTGATTTGGATCACGTGATCACTTAGAAGATTAGAGGGATATCTATCTAAGTGGGAGTTCTTAAGTAATATGATTAAATTGAACTTAAATTTATCATGAACTTAGTCCTGGTAGTATTTTGCAAATTATGTTGTAGATCAATAGCTCGCGTTGTTGCTTCCCTGTGTTTATTTTGATATGTTCCTAGAGAAAATTGTGTTGAAAAATGTTAGTAGCAATGTTGCGGATTTGATCCGTGATCTGAGGTTAAATCCTCATTGCTGCACAGAAGAATTATGTCCTTAATGCACCGCTAGGTGACGGACCTATTGCAGGAGCAAATGCAGACGTTATGAACGTTTGGCTAGCTCAATATGATGACTACTTGATAGTTTAAGTGCACCATGCTTAACGGCTTAGAATCGGGACTTCAAAGATGTTTTGAACATCATGGACCATATGAGATGTTCCAGTAATTGAAGTTAATATTTCAAGCAAATACCCGAGTTGAGAGATATGAAGTCTTCAACAAGTTCTACAGCTAAAAGATGGAGGAGAATCGCTCAACTAGTGAGCATGTGCTCAGATTGTCTGGGTACTTCAATTGCTTGAATCAAGTGGGAGTTAATCTTCCAGATAAGATAGTGATTGACAAAATTCTCTAGTCACCATCACTAAGTTACTAAACTTCATGATGAACTATAGTATGCAAGGGATGACGAAAACGATTCCCGAGCTCTTCGTGATATTGAAATCGACGAAGGTAGAAATCAAGAAAGAGCATCAAGTGTTGATGATTGACAAGACCACTAGTTTCAAGAAAAGGGCAAAGGGAAGAAGGGGAACTTCAAGAAGAACAGCAAGCAAGTTGTTGCTCAAGTGAAGAAGCCCAAGTCCGGTCCTAAGCCTGAGACTAAGTGCTTCTACTGCAAAGGGACTGGTCACTGGAAGCGGATCTACCCCAAGTGATTGGCGGAAAGGAAGGATGGCAAAGTGAACATAAGTATATTTGATATACATGTTATTGATGTGTACTTTACTAGTGTTTATAGCAACCCCTCGGTATTTGATACTAGTTCAGTTGCTAAGATTAGTAACTCAAAATGGGAGTTGCAGAATAAACAGAGACTAGTTAAGGGTATATGTATGTTGGAAGTGGTTCCAAGATTGATATGATCATCGTCGCACACTCCCTATACTTTCGGGATTAGTGTTGAACCTGAATAAGTGTTATTTGGTGTTGGCGTTGAGCATGAATATGATTTGATCATGTTCATTGTAATACGGTTATTCATTTAAGTAAGAGAATAAATTGTTGTTCTGTTTACATGAATGAAACCTTATATGGTTACACACCCAATGAAAATAGTTCGTTGGATCTCGATCATAGTGATACACATAATCATAATATTGAAACCAAAAGATGCAAAGTTAATAATGATAAGTGCAACTTGTTTGTAGCACTGCCGTTTAGGTCATATTGGTGTAAAGCGCATGAAGAAACTCCATACTGATGGGCTTTTGGAATCACTTGATTATGAATCAGTTGATGCTTGCGAACCATGCCTCATGGGCAAGATGACTAAGACTCTGTTCTTCGGAACAATGGAGCGAGCAATAGATTTGTTGAAAATCATACATACTGATGTATGTAATCCGATGAATATTGAGGCTCTCGACAGGTATCATTATTTTCTGATCTTCACAGATGATTTGAGCAGATATGAGTATATCTACTTGATGAAACATAAGTCTGAAACATTTGAAAAGTTCAAAGAATTTCAGAGTGAAGTGAAAAATCATCGTAACAAGAAAATAAAGTTTCTACGATCTGATCGTAGAGAAGAGTATTTGAGTTACGAGTTTGGCCTTCAGTTAAAAAACAATGTGAAATAGTTTCACTACTTATGCCACCTAGAACACCACAATATAATGGTGTGTCCGAACGTCATAACCGTACTTTATTAGATATGGTGCGATCTATGATGTGTCTTACCGATCTACCACTATCGTTTTGGGGTTATGCATTAGAGACAGCTGCATTCACGTTAAATAGGGCACCATCAAAATCCGTTGAGACGACGCCTTATGAACTGTGGTTTAGCAAGAAACCAAAGTTGTCGTTTCTTAAAGTTTGGGGCTGCGATGCTTATGTGAAAAAGCTTCAACCTGATAAGCTCGAACCCAAATCGGAGAAATGTGTATTCATAGGATACCCAAAGGAAACTGTTGGGTACACCTTCTATCACAGATCCGAAGGCAAAACATTCGTTGCTAAGAATGGATCATTTCTAGAGAAGGAGTTTCTCTCGAAAGAAGTGAGTGGGAGGAAAGTAGAACTTGACGAGGTAACTGTACCTGCTCCCTTACTGGAGAGTAGTTCATCACAGAAAACTGTTTCAGTGACACCTACACCGGTTAGTGAGGAAGCCAATGATAATGATCATGAAACTTCAGATCAAGATACTACTGAACCACGTAGATCAACCAGAGTAAGATCCGCGCCAGAGTGGTACGGAAATTCTGTTCTGGAAGTCATGCTACTAGATCATGATGAACCTACGAACTATGAAGAAGCGATGGTGAGCCCAGATTCCGCAAAGTGGCTTGAAGCCATGAAATCTGAGATGGGATCCATGTATGAGAACAAAGTATGGACTTTGGTTGACTTGCCCAATGATTGGCAAGCAATTGAGAATAAATGGATCTTTAAGAAGAAGACTGACGCTGATGGTAATGTTACTGTCTACAAAGCTCGACTTGTCGCAAAAGGTTTTCGACAAGTTCAAGGAATTGACTACGATGAGACCTTCTCACCCGTAGCGATGCTTAAGTCCGTCCGAATCATGTTAGCAATTGCCGCATTTTATGATTATGAAATTTGGCAAATGGATGTCAAAAACTGCATTCCTGAATGGATTTCTGGAAGAAGAGTTGTATATGATGCAACCAGAAGGTTTTATCGATCCAAAGGAAGCTAACAAAGTGTGCAAGCTCCAGCGATCCATTTATGGACTGGTGCAAGCCTCTCGGAGTTGGAATAAACGTTTTGATAGTGTGATCAAAGCATTTGGTTTTATACAGACTTTCGGAGAAGCCTGTATTTACAAGAAAGTGAGTGGGAGCTCTGTAGCATTTCTGATATTATATGTGGATGACATATTACTGATTGGAAATGATATAGAATTTCTGGATAGCATAAAGGGATACTTGAATAAAAGTTTTTCAATGAAAGACCTCGGTGAAGCTGCTTACATATTAGGCATTAAGATCTATAGAGATAGATCAAGACGCTTAATTGGACTTTCACAAAGCACATACCTTGACAAAATTTTGAAGAAGTTCAAAATGGAACAGTTAAAGAAAGAGTTCTTGCCTGTGTTGCAAAGGTATGAAATTGAGTAAGACTCAAATCCCGACCACAGCAGAAAATAGAAAGAGAATGAAAAGTCATTCCATATGCCTCAGTCATAGGTTCTATAAAGTATGCTATGCTTTGTACCAGACCTATTGTATACCTTGCTCTGTATTTGGCAAGGGAGTACAATAGTGATCTAGGAGTAAATCACTGGACATTGGTCAAGAATATCCTTAGTAAGGACTAAGGAGATGTTTCTCAATTATGGAGGTGATAAAAGAGTTTGTTGTAAAAGTTACATCAGTGCAAACTTTTACACTGATCCAGATGACTCTAAGTCTCGATCTGGATACATATTGAAAGTGGGAGCAATTAGCTAGAGTAGCTCCATGCAGAGCATTGTTGACATAAATATTTGCAAAAATACTTACGGATCTGAATGTGACAGACCCGTTGACTAAAATTTTCTCACAAGCAAAACATGATCACACCTTAATACTCCTTGGGTGTTAATCACATAGTGATGTGAACTAGATTACTGAATCTAGTAAACCCTTTGGGTGTTGATCACATATTGATGTGAACTATGGGTGTTAATCACAAGGTGATGTGAACTATTGCTATTAAATCACATGGCGATGTGAACTAGATTATTGACTCTAGTGCAAGTGGGAGACTGAAGGAAATATGCCCTAGAGGCAATAATAAAGTTATTATTTATTTCCTTATAATCATGATAAATGTTTATTATTCATGCTAGAATTGTATTTTCCGGAAACATAATACATGTGTGAATACATAGACAAACACAGTGTCACTAGTATGCCTCTACTTGACTAGCTCGTTAATCAAAGATGGTTATGTTTCCTAACCATGAACAAATGAGTTGTTATTTGATTAACGAGGTCACATCATTAGTAGAATGATCTGATTGACATGACCCATTCCATTAGCTTAGCACCTGATCGTTTAGTATGTTGCTATTGCTTTCTTCATGACTTATACATGTTCCTATGACTATGAGATTATGCAACTCCCGTTTACCGGAGGAACACTTTGGGTACTACCAAACGTCACAACGTAAATGGGTGATTATAAAGGAGTACTACAGGTGTCTCCAATGGTTGATGTTGGGTTGGCGTATTTCGAGATTAGGATTTGTCACTCCGATTGTCGGAGAGGTATCTCTGGGCCCTCTCGGTAATACACATCACATAAGCCTTGCAAGCATTACAACTAATATGTTAGTTGTGAGATGATGTATTACGGAACGAGTAAAGAGACTTGCCGGTAACGAGATTGAACTAGGTATTGGATACCGACGATCGAATATCGGGCAAGTAACATACCGATGACAAAGGGAACAACGTATGTTGTTATGCGGTCTGACCGATAAAGATCTTCGTAGAATATGTAGGAGCCAATATGGGCATCCAGGTCCCGCTATTGGTTATTGACCAGAGACGTGTCTCGGTCATGTCTACATTGTTCTCGAACCCGTAGGGTCCGCACGCTTAAGGTTACGATGACAGTTATATTATGAGTTTATGCATTTTGATGTACCGAAGGTTGTTCGGAGTCCCGGATGTGATCACGGACATGACGAGGAGTCTCGAAATGGTCGAGACATAAAGATTGATATATTGGAAGTCTATGTTTGGACATCGGAAGTGTTCCGGGTGAAATCGGGATTTTACCGGGTTACTGGGAGGTTACCGGAACCCCCCGGGAGCCATATGGGCCATCATGGGCCTTAGTGGAAAGGAGAAAGGGGCAGCCCAAGGGGGTTGCGCGCCTCCCCCCTTCCCCTAGTCCTATTAGGACTAGGAGAGGTGGCCGGCCACCCCTCTCCCTCTTTCCCCCTTGGGAATCCTAGTTGGAATAGGATTGGGGGGGGGAGTCCTACTCCCGGTAGGAGTAGGACTCCTCCTGCGCCTCTCCCTCTTGGCCGGCGCCCCCTCCCCCCTTGGCTCCTTTATATACGGAGGCAGGGGCACCTCTAAACACACAAGTTGACACAAGTTGATCCACGTGATCGATTCCTTAGCCGTGTGCGGTGCCCCCTGCCACCATATTCCTCGATAATACTGTAGCGGAGTTTAGGCGAAGCCCTGCTGCTGTAGTTCATCAAGATCGTCACCACGCCGTCGTGCTGACGGAACTCTTCCCCGACACTTTGCTGGATCGGAGTCCGGGGATCGTCATCGAGCTGAACGTGTGCTCGAACTCGGAGGTGCCGTAGTTTCGGTACTTGATCGGTTGGATCGTGAAGACGTACGACTACTTCCTCTACGTCGTGTCATCGCTTCCGCAGTCGGTCTGCGTTGGGTACGTAGACAACACTCTCCTCTCGTTGCTATGCATCACATGATCCTGCGTGTGCGTAGGAAAATTTTTGAAATTACTACGAAACCCAACATAAACAACATGGGTCAATCTGTAAATATGCAGTTTCTCTGGAAAATAGAATAAAACGCAACAGGAAAAAACACACGCATGGCCGAATCTGGAGGGGCTGGGGGAGCTCACCCCTGGGCTCGACCCAGTAGGTGCAGCGGCGGGCCGGGGTGTGCAATGTGTTGGAGCTGTGCCTGGAGACGCGCTTGGCCTGCTGCGGCGTGGTCGACAACTCGACCAGATTGAGCGAGAAGGCAGTCAACGAAAGCGGGACTTGGCGCGGGGCAAAGCAGAAGGAGGACCCCCGGTTCAGGTGAAGCAGAGTCAGCGGCAGCGGCTTGACGCAGCTGCAGACGGCACCGGGGACGGGGAAACGGGAGGTGGCCGGAGGAGCTAGAAACGGCGAAGAGGAGGTCGGTTCGAGGCGACGCAGTCAATGGCGTGGGGTGGTTGCAGCGGCGGGCGCGGCGGGGGAGGCGAGGATGATGAGGTCGCCGGGGCCCTGGGCGGAGGTGGTGGATCTGGCGAGGCAAGGTCTTGGCGGCGGCGAACTTGCCGGCGGCGGGGAGGTGGTGCTCGAGGAGCCCCTCGGGGGCGAGAGGAGGCCGGTGTGGTCGTCTCCCGATGGAGCAGAGGCAAGGGAGGAGCCGTGGAGCAGAGCTTGGGGCGGCCGGACTTGCTGCTGGTAGGTAGCTCGCCGATGAGGGCTCGAGGCGCGACGGTGTTGGTCAAAGGCAGAGGCACCAATGGAGCTGCGGCTTGCTCCTGATCGGAGAGAGAAAAATAGAACGATGAGCGAGTGAAAAGAAAATAGGGGACAAGGAAGGAAAAGATGGCGGCGCAGGAACTACATGGCGTGACCTGGGCATCTCGTCGTCTCGCGTGAACGGGAAGATAGAGACCGGTCAGCTCAGGAGCATCTGAGGGTGCTCGGTCTCCTCGTTGCTGCTCGGGAGTCGTGAAGCAGAGGAGGCTCGATGGTCGAGGTTGGATAGGTGAGAAGGGGATCTGGGAAGATCGCGAGGCGGAAGGTGAGTCGGCGGTTGCGATGGGTGGATGGGACAGGAGGCCTAGGTTCTAGGGTTTGCCAAAAATGACTAGGGGTGGACTATATATATGGAAAGGAGGAGAGTTTGGATCTTCCGATCGAAATCCGACGGACGAGAATAAATATGCTATGGAGTCCAATAAATAAAACTATGATATCTTGGGGATGATCCAGACTCATCGGTCACGACAACCCGGTTCGGGTTCAGAGCAGTTTTCGGACGCGCGGGAGGGGTCGATGCGCCGCGCAAAGAGAGGTTAGGCGGTCACGGTCGGGAGGGAAGCAAAACCTCGTTTGGTCTGAAATGGTCAACAAAGGCAAAGCGGTCTGAGGGAAGGTGATGAAGGCAAAGGGCGAAACGGCAACGACGAACCAATGCAAGTTTTATGAAAATATGCAGATGCAATGCGCATGATGCTATGAGATGAGATGCATCACATGAACAAAATGCAAAACCAAAGACAAGAACCCAACCACGAAGGAAATATCATAACACATAGCCGAAAATGCAAGAGTTGGAGTTACAATTATGGAAAGTTACATCCGGGGCGTTACAGAAACTTACATAAAGGTAGAACTGGAGGCGTCTGCACATCGAACCAGATGTCGATATAATCTTCAATATCATCTTCCGGACGAATATCAAAGGTGATAAGAATATCAGGCTCAAATACATAAGCCTTGCATAGTGCTCTCCATTGTTTGCATTCAAAATGGGTGTAGGTGTTTGTATTGTATAATTTTGCGAGAAAACTATAACCATGCTCGGTCCTCAAGTTAACTCTTTTTACCTCCATAGTTTCCATAGTACTGAAACCAATCTTATCCAAGACATATATTCTTGCATGGCAGGGGATACGCTAGTAGAATAGTAAAAAATTAAATTATAAGTTGAAGCAAAAGAAGCAGAAGTCATGCTTAATATGAAAAAGACTTGTCGGTGTGACTTACTGTATGCACTTCGAAGTTCTCATCCATCTTGATGCTGAAGTGCCTACCACCAACTAGGTGAGGCCTATCGCACAGGTCGCGCTCGTCTTCGTAGTCTTCACACATACCGAATTCCCTTTCACTATCATCGTCAGACATTTCCTATGTTCATATAGTTGAAACAGATGTGCATTCAATAAGCAAAACTAAATCATAAAATGAATTAGTATTCAAATTAGCATGCATTCAATAAGAAAACTAAATCATCTCTTACGTCCGTACATCACCGAATATTATTACTAATACATCTCGAATAGTATCATATATATAACATCACTAATACAGGTAGAACCCTAGCAAACGACGGGTATCGGCGCGGGCAGTGGACACCCAAAGAGAAGGAACCATCATAGGATCATAGCTCCAGTGAGATCCCTGAAGAACCATCCAGGTACTGTCGAACCTGCCCTTCAACGCAACCATGTAGCAACGGACGTGCTCATCCTCCTCGCTGACATGGTGAGATACCACCTCTGCGGTGGACGAAGGCCTCCCCACCGTCACTGGCCCACGCAACCGCCACCAAATAAGGTCCGGGTCGACGACGGGCTGCCTCCTCACCAAGATGCGCGCCCCGGAAGGTAGCACCTCCCAGTACCAGCCAGGCGGAGCCCAGTCCCGGACATGGTCCCTATAATCAAGCAAGCTTCCTCCGCCGAGTCGACGAAGAGGATGCGGTCCATGCATCGTCGACGTCGAGAACAATGCTTAATTATGAAAACAAAATTAATAAACACTTAGCAAAATTCGGCATGACCTTTGTTAAAACCAGGACATATCGAGCACCTGAAATTTTCCATAACATAAACGAATCGACATTCTGGCAGAACATAGGCCACTCGGAAAAATATGACATGTCCAAAATGTGACATGTTCAAAATATGACATGTCCACTGCAAATTTGCATATAACAGGAAAAATTGCTTTAACTAAAAAAATAAAAACAATTTCTTTAACTAAATAAATACCTAGAATTTGTTAACTATACCTAAAATAACTAAAACACCTAGATTTATGTTAAATACACCTAAAACACCTAAATTCTATTAACTACACCTAATTAAAAACCTAGATAGATTTATGTCCTAATTTAAAAACCTAGATAAATTTCTGTCCTAATTTTAAAACCTAGCTAATTTAAAAACCTAGGGTTCATACAAATTAACTAGGGTTCATACTACCTAATCTGTCCTAGCTAGGGTTCGATCAAAACCTACATTATTCTAAGAACCTACAT
>NC_041393.1:716206733-716218698 GCF_002162155.2 Triticum dicoccoides | reverse complement strand
GCGAGGGAGGGCGGCCGGCGGAGGAGGAGGGCCGGCACAGGGCAGGGCGGCCGGCAGGGAAGGAGGGCCCACGCGGGGGAGGGCGGCCGGTGTAGGACACGGGGGCGGCGGCCGGAGCGGGGGATTGAGGGATTGAGTCTATGAGTGTGAGCATGTGAGTGTGAGAGTGAGTGAGAGAGAGGGGCGTGCGCGGGGGCCGAAGCAGGGAGGAAGCAGAGGTGGGCTTAGCAGCAGCGTGGGGGAGGAGGCCCAACACTATAGTTAAAGCTACAATAGGGGGCTGAGTGCGTGGCCCATTAACAACATCGCTGGCCGGGAAATCACGCGCTACTGCTAGCATGCGCTTGCAGCGCTGGTTTTGGCCGGCCTACTGCTAAGTAGCAGTAGCGTGGGCTATATAACCAATGCTACTGCTAAATGTTTACCTATAAGAACTTTCCTAGTAGTGGGAGAGGGAAAGAGGGGTTGCGCCTCCCTCCGCTAGTCCAATTCGAACTCCCATTGGGGGGGCACCTCCTGGGCTGCTGCCCTCTCTCTCCCCTAAGGCCCACTAAGGCCCAATACTTCCCCGGGGGGTTCCGGTAACCCCTCCGACACTTCGGTCTTCTGCGAAATCACCCGGAACACTTTCGGTGTCCGAATATAGCCGTCCAATATATCAATCTTTATGTATCGACCATTTCGAGACTCCTCGTCATGTCCGTGATCACATCCGGGACTCCGAACTACCTTTAGTACATCAAAACACATAAACTCATAATGCCAATCGTCATCGAGCGTTAAGTGTGCGGACCCTATGAGTTCGAGAACTATGTAGACATGACCGAGACACGTCTCCGGTCAATAACCAATAGCGGAACCTAGATGCTCATATTCGTTCCTACATATTCTATGAATATCTTTATCGGTCAAACCGCATAACAACATACATTGTTCCCTTTGTCATCGGTATGTTACTTGCCCCAGATTCGATCGTCGGTATAGTCTCAATACCTAGTTCAATCTCGTTACCGGCAAGTCTCTTTACTCGTTTTGTAATACTTCATCCTACAACTAACTCATTAGTCACAATGCTTGCAAGGCTTATAATGATGAGTATTACCGAGAGGGCCCAGAGATACCTCTGCGAAACACGGAGTGACAAATCCTAATATCGATCTATGCCAAGCCAACAAACACCTTCGGAGACACCTGTAGAGCACCTTTATAATCACCCTTTTATGTTGTGACGTTTGGTAGCACACAAAGTGTCCCTCCGGTATTCGGGAGTTGCATAATCTCATAGTCTGAGGAACTTGTATAAGTCATGAAGAAAGCAGTAGCAATGAAACTAACACGATCATAATGCTAAGCTAACAAATGGGTCATATCCATCACATCATTCTCCTACTGAAGTGATCCCGTTCATCAAATGATAACGCGTGTCCATGGTTAGGAAACTTAACCATCTTTGATTAACGAGCTAGTCAAGTAGAGGCATACTAGGGACTATATGTTTTGTCTATGTGTTCACACATGTACTAAGTTTCTTGTTAATACAATTCAAGCATGAATAATAAACATTTATCATGAATTAAGGAAATAAATAATAACTTTATTATTGCCTCTAGGGCATATTTCTTTCAACTTTATGGTCTAATGCCCTATGAGGTGGCAGTGTTTTAGGTTCCTCAAACAAATCAGCATACTCCAACAGTAACTTCTGTATTGGTGGGGGAGTTTTAAAATCCTTCGGTGCATCCATGAGTATGTTATGGATCTGACACAAGAAAACCTCAGGTCCTTTTTCCATGAATTTGTCAATTTTCTTTGCAGGCACTTCCTTCACACTAGCAGGAGTAGTAAACATTGCTGTAGACACAGTTTGCTTGCCCACATGTGTGAAGCTGAACTACTGTGCAGGGATGTCAAAAGAAACAGGACTTACAACAGTAAACCAGTCATAACCCAGAATTGCATCATGACTTGGCAGTGACAGTGTTCTGAAACTGTGGGAGAGTGTCATTTTGGAAATCTGAAACTGACAGTTAGGGACAACTGCAGTAGATAGTAGTATACCCCCCCCCCCCAGCTACTGCAATTCTTCTAGGCTTGGACAGGTAACATGTTGCAGTCTGCTTTAACTGCAAAATCTTGATTTATGAAAGATGTAGTGTTGCCTGAATCTAATAGGGCTACTGCTCTTTTCCCATTGATATGAATGATTACTATAGGAGTTGGAACTGCAAGCTGCTAATCCATAGCAAAAGCAGAGATGAACAATAGCTTGATCTCCTTCAGTCACTGGTTCTGCCTGCTCCTCAAATTGTTGTTCCTCGATATCATAAGTTACTTGCTCCCTAGTTCTTGTTGCATGGCATGAACATTGGGAACTAACTTACATTTGTGACCATGCACCCACTTATCTCACGATCTCCAGCATTCTCCCACTTTCCTAATTTTCTGTGCACCACTAGCAGGAATTTCAGTGTGTCTGATAGGAATTTGTTGCTGAATAGCAGGAGTAACACTCTATTTTGGAGGATATACTCCCGTGTTTTTCTGATAGTAATTGTTGTAAGGAACTATTGTCCTTTTTGTATTTGCAGCCACATGTGGATGACATGGTTCTACATCCTTAGCTAACCAGTATGCATCTGTAAGAGTTTGTGGTCTTAAAGGTCTGATTTGGAATTTGATGCCCTCCCTAAGGCCATTGACATAATATCTTACAAACCAAGACTCTCCCAACTCCAGATTTTCCTCTTGCACATCAGCCATCAGATATTCAAATATCTTTGTATATTCATACAGAGTACTATTTGACTGCTTAACTGAATTAAAATTTTCAATTAAGTCATAAGAGCCCTGTGCAGAAAATCTCTTAGTAATCTCTATGCAGAATTCTTTCCATGACACTTTTTTCTTCAGTAGGCCTGATCTTCTTAGCCAAACATCAGTTTCACCAATGATATATAATTGGGCAAGTGAAACTTTGTATTCTTCTAGTGCTCCTGACATCTGAAAGTACTTGTTGCACTGCCTTATCCAGCCCACTGGATCTTCACCCTCAAACCTAGGAAAATCCATTTTAGGTCGCTTTGTCAGAAATTTCATGAACTAACACTACATGTCTTGTTCATAAGTTTTTGCATATCCCTGCCACAATTGCTAGTCTCTATTTTGCTGATAATATTGCTGAAAAGCAGGGATGTAAGTGGGCTACGTGGTTGTAACTGGAGTGCCCAAAGGACTTGCCTGATCTGTTCTACCCTGCTATACAAACCCAGGAGGAACTGTTGGTTTGCTGGTTCTGATAGGGGGCAAGTTTTGTAGCTATAATTCTTCCAATTGTTTGGTCTTCTCCTTCTCTGCTTCCAGTTGTTTCCTAAGTTGTTCTGTCCTTAGTATTTGGTTTTGCATCTGTTCTTGTGATACTGTTGGCAATTTAGGTCTCTGTTGTGAGCTTGAAGGAATGTCAGTCGTGCTTCCATTTGCTGGCGCTTTCACTAATGCTTGCAATACTGAATTGATCATGGAGAGTTGCTTGCCTAAGTCCAACACCACTTGCTCAACACTTCCCATCTGCACTGAAATGTCGCCCTATTTTGAACTGATGGAATGCACATCATCGTGTAGTTTTTCCATATCTGCCAGCATCTGAGCCTGGTCTTTCTACAGGATCCCGAAATCCTCTCGGAGCGACAACATTTCCTGCAGATCTGCCTCATCAATTTCCTTCGCGCACCCCATCACCTTGATCTGGAGGGGAGGTAAGGAATTTTACCACTGGATGAACCAGCAACCCATGCTCAATCCCAGATCCTTCCACCGCCACGATCCACACCCCCAAGGTACACGGATCAGCACTCAGACGCAGAATTTTACCAGTTAAGCAAGGTGCTCAACCAACCGCGCTGGTTCGACTGATCTGTACCCGAACAACTCGTCGCCGCCAACGCCGCTATCAATCATCGCCGGCGCTGTGCCTCTAGAACAATGGTGGGAATTGGGTGGGAATATCTCGAAGAGAAAAATTTTGCCCACCAAAAGTCGCCTCCACCAAGGAATCGCTGGCTACTTATACCAATTTTTCATGACCTAACTAGTTCGCCGATCAAGAACTAGGGATTTGGAGGAAGAGAATGGGGAATTTCACCCAGATCGTGAGGTATATGTATTAGCAGCTGTAAGCGTAAAGAGCCATCTTGGCAATTCAATGAAAAGATTCCATACCAGACCAGCCACAACCCGTCTGTCTTTATAGGTGGAAAGCACTCCCGGCAACGAGATGAAAAGTAACATTAACGGACAGACAACGGTACAGTAAACAATCTAACGTTTGACGATGAGCTGTTAAAGTGAGGCGCAATCTCAGCTGTCTATCTACCGAAGCATTATCTTCCTGATCAGCTACAGCTAACTGAAGAAATATCTCCACCATCTTTAGTCCTGACACCGCTCCTTGAGGTCAGCGTGAAGGCCAGGGACGCAGACAAGGTGTTTGAGTATATGCACAAGCTGCGATGAGTTGTGGCTATGTGACAGAGGAGATCGCCAAGGGGGAGGGGTGGTTCCGGAGCTGGTAAGTCTGGTGACCCTCGACCGCTGCAGGACGCTGGCCCTATCCCATGCCGCCACTGGCCACCTGGATGCTGCGCTGGAGGCCCTCTGGGCCGCTGGGAGCCGGGACATGTTCCTCCACAAAACCTTGATCTAGAGCTTCGACGACGCAGGCCTCCATGCTGGGCCGAGGAGGAGAAGAAGGGGAAGAAGGGGGGCACGTCGGAGGTGCCGGTCGAGCGCGCCATCAAGGGCGTTGATGACGGCAGCACGGGCGAGGCCGGGGAGGGGATCATGGTTGATGCTTTACCTCTTGAAATTGTTGACCTGGAATAAGAGAGTAAGGTGGATGTGAGAGTGGAAGCACATGCCGTGGTGTCTGAAGCACCTGAGGTGCCGGAACCAGAGGTGATGAGCGAGGAGGTGGTGGTTCGGGACACAACCAAGGTGCATCCTGCGCATCAGCCAGAGACGAAGGCCGATGAGGTGTTGGTCAGGGATACAACTGTTCTGGTCTAGGAACCGGAAGAAAAGGGTGAGATGTCATGGTCTCGTGAGGCATCTGGTGCGCAGACTACAGAGGTACATAACGTTTCTGCTTGTTTACCATCCATCCCCAACATTTTGAAGTTGTGATGTCTCATTAGGCGGGCTACTTTTGTTGCTGGTGGTATGGGGGCAGGTAGTGGCGGTGGCTGCTGCTTAGATGTCTTTGCTATTTCAGAGAGATAGATGGAGGTGAGTTTTTTCTGTGCTTATGATTCTGTTTAATAATGCCTCTTCAATGAGAGTGCCATTCGGTCAATTGTTTGTATGAATTCTGTAAAAGTTGTGTTACTGTGAGTGAACAAAATCTTGTACGCCGCCCCTTTGAGTTTGAGATGCGGATTTGTATTCCCTGTGAATAACTTAACTTTGACATCTTTACTTAAAAAAATTGGATGCAACTGGGGAACTTGTATCATTTGTTAGGTATAAATAGCAGGAGCACAGCCTATTCAGTAAATACAAACTATCCGCATCTGATGTTCAAAGGGACATCTTAAAGGCTTTATCTTTCTAGCGCTGTCTGCTCACAATTCACCACCCTTCTTGATGAATTGGTATGCTCTTGGTATTAGCATTTAAGATATTCAGTACAAACATGTCTTGAATTTTTTTGTAGGATTAAATATAGTAGTACTTGTGCTTTTATCATTTCGTCTTAAAGTATTCACACTGCTGGAACCATACGTGTACAACTAGAAACATATTTTACCGAGTTAAGAGAAAATGATGCCAGGAGGCGTCAGCAGCAGCAGTGGCTCAGAGCACGCGCGAGGGCGTTTTAGAGACACATTAGTATTTTTTTTTGATAGAGACTACTGGTAGTTAGAATGATTTCAGTGTGGAGGTGATCCTTACACATTCATCAATATTTAATAACAATAGTGAATTTATCTCTATATATCTGCCTTCTTACCTTTTGGGGCCTTGGACTTGCTCTGTATGATATTACAGGGCTTGAATGAACTGCGGATTTCGTAAGTTAGTAGTGTTGCTATGATTTTTCACTGCCACATGTTTTAACTTAAATATTGGAATCGGGAGCCCTCTCGAGTTACTTATGCCTCTGGTGATTTGAGATCTAATATTCTATTTCTCCAAATACCAGTATGATGATTGCATTAAGGATTGTGATACGGCTGTTGAGAGGGGAAGGGAACTTCATGCTGACTGTGCTGACTTCAAGATGGTCTCAAGGGCACTGAAAAGGAAAGCAACTGCTCTTGTCAAACTTGCCAAGTCTTCCAAAAATTACGATGTTGCCATTGAGACATTCCAGAAGGCTCTAATTGAGCATCAAACCCAGATACCCTAAAAAGACTAAATGATGCTGAACAAGCAAAGAAGGAGCTCGAGCAACAAGAGTATTGTGATCCATAAAAAGCTGATGAGACGCGAGAGAAAGGTAAGTTGCCTGAATTATACTGTTAACACTGCTTTTCTGCCCCTAATAGTCTGGGGCAGTTAATGATGAGGTTCTCTGTTTAATGAGTTCCCTAAGCAGCAAAAATACCCAGAAGCAGTGAAGCATTACACTGAAGTGCTCAGGAGAAACCTAAAGGATCTAAAGTTAATGATGAAGGTAGTTCTCTATTTAATGAATCACTCTAATATGCCTGTTGCAATGCACGGGCACCTTTACTAGTTTGACTAATTTATTGGTCGACTGAAAAGTAGCATATCCACAAAATGAATAATTCAGTATGCATTAGCTCCTCTCAAAACAAATTAGAGCTGCTAATATATTTTTCTTAGCTAAACAGCTGTGATTAGTTGGTGCCAAAGTTCGAAGCATGGTACTAGGAAAAGTGGTGCAAGTGGACAATTAAAACCCTAGCTACTATCTCCTTCCCCACCCCATCTCTCCCTCCTACCTTCCAACGGAGGTGGCCTCCAAGCAAAGTCGTGCAGTAAACAATGGCGGTGCGGTCATCTTCGGCTCATCGTGGTGGTCGCGCGTGGCAATTGTGGTGGTGGTTGGCTCTACATGGGCTCATTGTTGGCCCCTCATGTGTCAGTAGTGGGGCTGCTTCCCAGGCATGGGGACCCTATTGGTTTATTTAGAACGGAAGATGTTGCCTGAGCTTAAAATAAGGCCCTTAGGTTTGAGAAATATGTTCAATACAAGGTACAAAAAACACATGCGATGCAAAGCTTATAGACGAGGAAATAAGGTTTTATACAAGGTCACAAAGATCGAATACAAGCGACGTAGTGTTGTAGACGGCACACGGTATTGACAACGCAAAACACAGGTAGAGGCATCTTTAGCTTAGGAGAATTCTGGTTCGCGGCTAAGCCCCCCGAGTGATGTCCTCACACGGAGATGTTTTAACTTAGGCTAAAGCAAGTTCGCGGCTAAGACCCTGAGTGAGGTGCTTGCCCTCACTCGGAGAAGTTTTTAACTTAGGAGAATTCTGGTTCGCGGCTAAATCCCCAAGTGAGGAGCCTGTCCCCCACTCGGAGATGTTTTCAACTTAGGTGAATTCAGGTTCATGGCTATGCCCCCGAGTGAGGAGATTTCCATCACTCGAAGAAGTTTTTAACTTAGGCGAATTCTAGTTCGCAGTTAAGCCCCCAAGTGAGGAGCTTTTCCCCACTCGCAGATCTTTTTAACTTAGGCGAATTCTGGTTCATGGATAAGCCCCCGAGTGATGATCTTGTCCACCCCCAAAGGCTACCTAACAATGTCATCCTAAAGTGTCATCGTCCACAAGGCTGCCACCCTTGCGAGCATGCTGGCGAGGTACCAGTCAAATAGCGGTGAAAGCACAAGTGCTCCCTGGATGATTTTGGTAATTAATGTCAACATATCTCTTGTTGGACTAATACTTTTATCTAGTGTATTTAAGATAAGTCCAACGGTGGAGTGGCATGGAGAAGAGGACGTGGAACCCCTTCAAGATGCTAAGGACAAAGGATTGTCTCAATCTCTAAAATTCAAGACTCTACATTTTCTATTTCAGTGATCCAAGACCACATCGAGTCCATAGGAAAGCCAATACTATTAAAAGGGGATGAGGTGTTTGCTTAATGGCTTGCTTGCTCAAAGTTCTTAGTGATATGCTCCAAAGCTGAAAGTGCAACTATCCTTGGGTGGTTTTGGTAATTCCTAACAACATATATCTCATTGAGCTAATGCTATTTCATGATAAGTATTTCAGGAAAGCTCAATGATTGGCATGGCATGGATGAGAAAAGTGGATCCCACAAAATGCTAAGGACAAAAGGATTGGCTCAAGCTCAAAGCACAAGACTCTACATTTTCTATTTTCGTCATTCAAGATCACATTGAGTCTATAGGAAAAGCCAATACTATCAAGGAGGGATGAGGTGTTGCTTAATGGCTTTCTGGCTCAAAATGCTTAGTGATATGCTCCAAAGCCCTCAACTACTTTCTCATATCCACATATGACCCAAACCAAAAGTCCAACTCGGCCCCACCGATTCTTTCTATCCGGCGCCACTGAGTTCAGATGTCATAGCCACTGCCACAATCCCTTGTCAAATCGGTCTCAATGATAGGGATCTCAGTCCCACTGAGATTGCAATGCGAACTCTCTGTTTCCCTTTCGTTACGCTTCGGTCCAACCGAGATGAGCGAATCGGTCACACCGAGTTTGCCTGACCAACTCTCTGGTTAGCTTATTACCAAAATCTGTCTCACCGAGTTTGTGTAATCGGTCTCACCGAGATTACGTTATGCCGTAACCCTAACCATATCGGTCCCACCGAGTTGCATGTCGGTCCCACCGAAAATCCTAACGGTCACATTATTTGCTAAATCGGTCCGACCGGGTTGGACGATTCGGTCCCGCCGAGATTGGTAAGTTGTGTGTAACGGTTAGATTTTGTGTGGAGGCTACATATACCCCTCCACCCACTCTTCATTCTTGGAGAGAGCCATCAGAACGTGCCTACACTTCCAACATACATTTTCTGAGAAAGAACCACCTACAATTGTGTGGAGGTCAAGATATTCCATTCCTACCATATGAATCTTGATCTCTAGCCTTCCCCAAGTTTCTTTCCACTCAAATCTTATTTCCACCAAATCCAAATCCTGTGAGAGAGAGCTAAGTGTTGGGGAGACTATCATTCAAAGCACAAGAGCAAGGAGTTCATCATCAACACACCATTTGTTACTTCTTGGAGAGTGGTGTCTCCTAGATTGGCTAGGTGTCACTTGGGAGCCTCCGACAAGATTGTGGAGTTGAACCAAGGAGTTTGTAAGGGCAAGGAGATCACCTACTTCGTGAAGATCTACCCTAGTGAGGCAAGTCCTTCGTGGGTGACGGCCATGGTGGGATAGACAAGGTTGCTTCTTCGTGGACCCTTCGTGGGTGGAGCCCTCTGTGGACTCGCGCAGCCGTTACCCTTCGTGGGTTGAAGTCTCCATCAACGTGGATGTACGATAGCACCACCTATCGGAACCACAACAAAAACATCTGTGTCTCCAATTGCGTTTGCCTTCTCAAACTCCTCCCCTTTACCTTCATATGCAATTGTTTTACATTCCGCTGCTATACTCTTAGAATTGCATGTGTTGGTTGATTGCTTGACTTGTGCTAAGTTGCTAAAATCTGCCAAGAACTAAAATTGGGAAAAGGCTAGATTTTTATTTGGTCAAGTAGTCTAATCACCCCCCCCCCTGTAGACATACTTTCGATCCTACAAGTGGTATCAGAGCTTTGATCTCCATTTGCTTTGATTTCCATAGCTTTTGGTAGTCATAGCCTTGGTTTCACAACCTAGGAGAGTATGGCGTCTAGCGAGGGAAATTACCACCGTAGAGGTCCTTACTTTGATGGTACTAACTTTGCTAGTTGGAAGCATAAGACGAAAATGCATATTCTTGGACATAACTCCGCCGTTTGGGCTATTGTGTGTATTGGCTTGCAAGGTGGATTTTTTGATGGGAGAGAACCTAACCTTGAAGCTACCGCGGAAGAGTTGAAGATGCTGCAATACAATGCTCAAGCTTGTGATATCCTCTTCAACAGATTGTGCCCCGAAGAATTCAACAAAATCAGCCGTTTTGAGAATGCAAAGGAAATTTGGGATACTTTGATTGACATGCACGAAGGTACCGACTCCGTCAAGGAATCCAAATTGGATGTGCTTCAAAGTTAACTTGACAAGTTCAAAATGAAGGATGGTGAAGGTGTCGCTGAAATGTATTCTAGGCTTGCTCTTATCACAATTGAGATTGCCGGCTTAGGAAGTGAAGAGATGACCGACAAATTCATCATCAAGAAGATCCTAAGAGCTTTGGATGGAAAATATGATACCGTGTGCACATTGATCCAAATGATGCCAAATTACAAAGATCTCAAGCCAACGGAAGTCATTGGAAGAATTGTTGCTCATGAGATGTCACTCAAGGATAAGGAGGAGCTCCACAACAAGTCAAGTGGTGCTTACAAAGCCTCATGTGAAGCTCCCACATCATCAAGTGAGAAACAAACCTTCAATGAAGAGTTGAGCCTAATGGTGAAGAACTTCAACAAGTTCTACAAGAGTAGGAGCAAGGAAAGAAGTTCCAAGTCAAGGACCTACAATGACAAAAGATCTTCTAGTCGTGAGCGTAATTACTACAACTGTCGAAGACCCGGACACTATTCCAATGAGTGTATGGCACCCTACAAAAGAAGAGAAGATTCTCCAAAAATAAGATGTCACATCCCTAGTTCTGGTATGCACTAGACTAGCCCTTCATGTGTGCATCATGTTTAAATTTTATTTAAGTTGAAATGGGGATTGCTCAAACCCTAGCACCAGATCAAATCAACTAGGTTCAAATAAAAATATTCTCAATGAACCCAAAATGCTCTTCAGAAAAGTTCATTATTTTTGGATTGGTCTAGAACCTCTCCCAAAAATGGTGCACATTTTTCTAGGCCATTCTGGATTTTTGAATTAAATCTTACGGTATTTGCATTTGGGCATTTAATTGCTAAATAATATCTAAATGCTCAAATAATCACAAACTGAAATGTTTGCTGTTGGAAATATTCCAAACAGTGACATTGAGCAGTTTCATGATTTTTGGAAATGCCCTGGCATTTTTAATAAAGCCAAACACAAATACAGAAAATAGAAAATAAAATAAAAGGGAGAGAAAGTTACTTGGACCTACCTGCTGTGCAGCCCACCCGGGCAGGCCACCTGGCCGCCCAGTTGGGTGGCCCAGCCCAGCCAGCGCTGCCTGCTTCTTCAACCTTCTGCCAGAAGGAGAAGCAGGTGCGTGGCGAGCGCGCAACCGAACGCGGCCACATCCTGCTTCCGCGACACCCCGGCTCTTCTGGATGCGCGACGGAGACGCCCCACACCTCACTCACTCTCTCTCGTTCCTTCCCCTCCTCTCCCTCGCTCTCTCTCACCATGCCCGAGCACTGCCCTCGCCGCCGCACACCGTTGCCGCGCCCACCGCCACTGCCTCGCCTCTCCGACAAGCCCATTAGCTCCGCGCTGCCGTCCTCGACCTCTATGACGACTCACGCAAGCCGGGATGCCCTGCAGAGCTGCCCTCGACGTCGTCCTCCTCGTCGGTGCCGCGGATCGCTGCCGTCAAATTCGTCGCCGTTCGGCCATCCCCGAGCTCGCCGTCCACCTCTACTGGATCCACGTGAGCTCACCGTCCGTTTTCCCCTCTCCGTTCATTTGCTTGCACGCCGTAGCCTGCTACCTGTCGAACCCGCGAGCACCTCGTCGCCGTCCATGGCGCCACCGTGACCAGAACCTGAGCCAGCCGCTCCCGCGCACGTCACCATGTTCCTGGTGACGCCAGGAGGCCGTAGAGGCCCTCCGTAGCCCCTGTCGTGCCCTGCAGCCACATCCCGCCCGGAGCCGTGTTTCGGCCGCCGCCCCGAGCTTC
>NC_041393.1:716160452-716206502 GCF_002162155.2 Triticum dicoccoides | reverse complement strand
CGTCGCCTCCCCTGGATGCGCGAGGGCCAAGGCTACGCCCCGGTGCCCTTAGCCGCCGCCCCTGTAGCCTGTAATGCGGACACCACCGTGTCCCGTGGTCACCGGCGATGACCTCGCCGGCCTGGCAGGTGGACCCCACCAGCCAGGTGTTTAATTAGCACTAACCCCCCACCCACACACACACCTAATGACACTGACAGTGGGCCCCGGCGCCCTAATCTTTTAATTAGATTAGGAATAACCCCCTGTTAATTAGCTGTGTCACTGACGTGTGGACCCCACACGTCAGGTTTGACTTGGACCAGGTCAGCTGACCTGCTGATGTCAGTGTGATGTCATGCTGACGCAATAATAGGTTTTTCTGGATTTATTCTTTCTCAGGAAATTCCAGAAAATAGTGCTAACTTCAAAAATTCATAGAAATTCAACTGTAACTCCAAATGAAATAATTTATATATGAAAAATGATCAGAAAAATCCAATCTATCCATTGGTACTGGTTTCATGCATGATAAAGCAACTTCTGTTCATACCAAAACATAATAATGCACATTATAAATTCATAACTTGAGTTTGAATTTGAACCCTTGGTTCTAATTAGCTCAAACCTTTCTGTTCTCAGTTGCATTAGGTCAAACACATTCATTTTGCCATGTCATGATCATGCATCATATTGTTGCGTTGCATTGATTGTGTTCCCTCTCTGTTGCCGGTAATTGTTCCCCCTCAGTAGACGTGGTACCGACGATGAGTTTGATGACACCGATGAAGAGATAGACTATCTTCAGAAGTGCCAGGCAAGCAAAAAACCCTTGTTCATTCTGATACAATCCCACTCTCTCGCTCCTGCTCTCTTTTACTGCATTAGGACAACAACGATTCAACTGTTACATGTTGCGGTAGCTGAACCCCTTTATCCTCTGCATGACCTGTCATTGCCACAGTAAATAGATGAAACCCACTAGCATGAGTAGGAGTTGTTTGAGCCCTGATGTGCCTACTCATTCATGCTTGTTTGTCATGCCTGCTACTGCTTAGAGTTGAGTCGGGTCTGATTCATCGGGGATGAATTGGAATGTGGTGAACATGTCCTACTGTTGAGAGCTAAGTTTGTGAACACGATTTGGTAAAGGTAGCGGTGAGAGTCCATGTAGGAGTACATGGTGGGTTGTCTCATTGCAGCCGTCCTCACGAACTGAGTCCTGTGTTTGTGATCCATGAACAACTACTACCACACATTGGGATCCTTAATTGACTCTCTCAACTTATTAATCAACTTGATCTCTGTCCAGGAGTTGCAACTAGTTTCTGGTGTTTGTAGGTAGTGTTAGTAGTCTACCAAGTGGCACCCGGTACAGGTGGGCTTTGGACAGACTAGGCACCGTGGCACGGTGTACCAAGCGTCGATCCACCCGTCGAGGTGGGCTTGGGAACCCTGCACACATCGTTTGGGGCCGTGAGCGACACCCCGGCCGGATCTTCTTGCGGATGGAACCCAAATAGGCGATAAACCTGGATGAGAGACTTGTGTGGTTAGTCAGGTCGTGGCTGACACCCTCGTTGGGCTTCCGCTTGAAGGTTGCCGAGTACATGTCGTGTAAACGGCGGTAAGTGGTGAGAGCGTGTGTGAAGAAGTACACCCCTGCAGGGTTAATATGATCTATCCGAATAGTCGTGTCCGCTGTAAAGGACTTCTGGGTTGCCTGTACAGTTCATAGACAAGTGAAAGTGGATACTCTAAAATACGCAAGATAAGCGTGAGTGCTATGGATGGCGTTCTCGTAGGGAGACGGGAGCGGATCCATAGTGGTGTATTGATATGGTGAATATGTGGACTCGTGTGCGCCACCTCAAAAGAGTTACTTGCAGTCGTAGTTCAGGACAGCCACCGAGTCAAAGCTGGCTTGCTGCAGTTAAACCCCACCACCCCTTTGTTGATAATGATGCATATGTAGTTAGTTCTGATGTAAGTCTTGCTGGGTACATTTGTACTCACGTTGCTTAATTTATGTTTTTGCAGAGAGACTTCAGCCTCGCTAGTAGTACCGCGTGGACTTCGACGTTTAGCTTGTTACCTCAGCTACGATCTTGTGCCCTCGGTAGGATCTGATAGACAGTCAGGCTTCTCAGCCTTTTTCCTTTGTAGATGTTTGTACTCAGACATGTTAAGCTTCCGCTTGTGCTTGACTTGTTTGCTCTGAATGTCGGGTCATGAGACTCATGCTTGTAATATCTCACTCCTCGGAGCCTATTGAATAAAATACTTGAGTTGTAGAGTCATGTTGTGATGCCATGTTGTATTTGCACATATCGGGCATATTGTGTGCATGTTATTGAAATGCTTGGTATGTGTGGGATCTGACTATCTAGTTGTTTATCCTTGGTAGCCTCTCTTACCGGGAAATGTCTCCTAGTGCTTCCACTAAGCCTTGGTAGCTTGCTACTGCTCCAGAACACTCAGGCTAGCCAGCATGTGTCCTTCTTTGTTCCTGTGTCTGTCCCTTCGGGGAAATGTCACGCGATGTCTACCGGAGTCCTGTTAGTCTGCTACAGCCCGGTTTACCGGAGTCCTGCTAGCCCAGTTGCTACAGCCCGGATTCACTCGTTGATGACTGGCACGTTCATTGTTGGGTCATGTATGCCTGTCCCTATAAGTTAGTGCCACTTTGGGTTCACGACTAGCCATGTCAGCCCGAGTTCTTTATCATATGGATGCTAGCGGCACTATCATATATGTGAGCCAAAAGGCGCAAACGGTCCCGGGCCAGGTAAGGTGGCACCCGTGGGAATACCGTGCGTGAGGCTGCAAAGTGATATGATGTGTTACATGCTAGATCGGTGTGACTTAGGATCGGGGTCCTGACAGCTTTGGTATCAGAGCTTGACTGCCTGTAGGATTACCAAGCCAAACTAGTCGAAGTTGAGTCTAGAAATTATTTAGTTATATAAGGGAATTGATTGTGGGATGGAACGTAAGGCTCTTTTTACTCCTTATACCTTATGCATTCTGATCCGAGTCATCTTATCTTTCCTACGGGGTTAAGGAACTAGGCTATCTTTTCTTTCTATCAAGATCACGTGTTACTAATCCGTATACTTATAGGATTAATGGATTTAAGCCTTTGTTCAGTTCCTACTACTTCCGTATCATAACTGTTGATCCCGAAACCTTGATATTGTGCTTCTGAGTGGCTACGCCACCATTTTTTAGCATGTCTCCAATCTTTTTTGAGCATTTACAGCCGTTATGCTGTCCGAGTCATCCCAGGTTTCTAAACAGTCCGATGCATTTGCAAATTCCTTCTCCCCGTTCCCAATGTCCTCTCTGGCCAGGTTAACCACACTAGACGGTGAGTTGAGGTACTCTATTGCCTCGACATTTATGTTGGAGTTATTATTATGACCCTAGGTGTCTCAGGGGATCATCTAGTAGTCTAGCCATGTTTTGTGATCCCAGTGTGATGACTCTGGCCATCATTCCCGAAAGCATCCCGTGATGCCACTTAGTTAGTAGGCATTCCACTTCTGGGTTTTCGAACCAAGATTCACCCTACTTACTTCATGTTGATAGTGTTGCTAGTTCCTTTAGGTTATTAGTAACCTTTGCATTAGTCCTCGAGGTTTGTGGTGTATCCTTCTTCCAAATGCCATGAACTGCTTATGGCAGAAGATCTTGACCAAAAGATCACAATAAGAGTGCTCTTGATGAGTTCTCGATTTTATATTGTGACTCTGCCAGCTCAACCTTTCTGCATGGGTTATCCGGAAGAAACATGTTGAACTTGTTCGACATGCTAATCTATGCATCCACAACTCAAAAAATCATATGTTCTTTTGAGTTGTCCCTCTTTAGTTGTTTTCTGGCCCTTGTCTATCAATTGATAGTCAGGAGTGATTATGCATTCGTGTTATCAATGCCTATTACTCTTGTGGTTCGTCGAGCCATTCTACTCCAGAATGATTAGGAGAAACAAACTCCAGTACCTCTTCCATATCCAGGATTGGGTCAAAGTAGTTGTATTCCGCAGATCAAAATGCCAATCCAGCTATTGATTTTGTTCTACCTGAAGTATTACCCACTTTATGTCAGGAATGTCATGAGGATTGCACCTTCTCTTATGGATTCCTGACGTAGTGATACTTCTCGCCATCATTATTCATTCCTTGGTTCCGTGTTGTCACAACCGGAGTGCTGACAAGTGAATCGTGATGTGTGAAATCTATATTCCTAGCAACCATGTTGCATAGTGATTAATGGACGATAATCTCATTCTTAGTGTGTTGGTTATGGAATCATCATTCTAGGATTGATTGTGCTACCTAGTCCTTGTTTCCGGTGCACTCTTCGATCAATGAGTTAGGATTGTGCCAATCCCTCGCTCTTTTGATCATATCATCTTGCCCTGAAAAGCAAGATTGTTCTCGAGCTTAGTTACATATCGGTGGTTCGTGATTTTCCGATTATCTTCTCGGAAGTATCACAGGTTGGCACCTGACCGCTATGTTGAGCTCGTGACCAAGTTGGTTTTCGAAACCACCCTTTCTCCAAGAATCCATGTTGGATACCCTGAGCCAGTTGGTTAAGCTAAACAACAACTTGGAGAGTTGGAGGATAAAAGCTTACCTGACTTAGTTCATTTCAAAGGGATATCCTTTGTATGTGTGTGTTGAAGAAAGTTGATATTTTCATCGACAGGCCCTCGTGATCAGTTAATGGACCTATCAGCTTGTCCAACCTTTGATTTGGGTGTGGGCTATCCTCAAATCAAATCAGAACCAATGATGCTCGTAATGTTGTCTTATTCGTGGTTAAACCCTCGAGCATACACCACTACATCTTTTGGGTCTGACCAATGCTATCACCTTGTTCACCTAGTCGTGGAATTCCATTTTATGGAAATTTTCGATAAATTGTTGTTGAGCCCATCGACAACATCCTTATCTTCTCCATGATTTTGTCGGACATCAAGCTAGTGTTGGAAATTTGTGTAAGCATTACTTCGAGTTTCGTTCATGAAGCATATGTTTGGATGAAAGAAGTGACTACCTCTGATTCACGTGTACTTGGTGCAAGTTGCCGCCGTGAATTCGAGAAAGTTTGTTTTGCCTCCTTTGGAATCATCCCAATCAGTCATGCATACGTGCGAAGTATTCTGTGGTTTGGAGACTTGCAACCTTCATTCTATATGTATCCCTAGCACACCAAGCCACTGATTGATTTGTTCAAGGATAAGAAGTTCAAGTGCTAATCCTGAAGGGCCCAGACGGACATGCACATGACTTCGTTATTTCAATGATGGTTCCCCACCTGAACTCGGTAGTGTTTTACTATAAGACTACTACGTGGTCATGCTTGTCTTGGACGGCGTGTTCACAGGTTTGTAGCAGAACCAGCTCATGTTTTGGAGCTTGCTATCATAGTTTATTTCCTGAGAATCTCGCAATGTCATCTCGTCGGTTTGTGTTGCAAACTTTCTTTTCCAGACATGCTGTCTGAATTATCCTGTTACCAACCAGATATGAATCTCAGGCAGATATGATGGTTGGAACTTCTTCCAAGAACTATGATATAGGTTCCAGTGAAGTGGACGCACCTAGCTGGAAGTACTATTATTGTAGTATCTTGATTAAGCCATTTGGTCACTACCCATAAGGATTTCATAGGATTTACTCCCTAGTTGTCCCTTATGGATTCTTATGCTCCTGAAGTCCGACCTTTTACTTGATGTTCTAGATATCAAACCATATCTATGAATGGGTTATGCTAGCACATCAAGGAGAACATTAGAAGCGGAGTGCTAAATGTCTCTCGGTCGACCATCCAGATTTTGTTTCCCTGGCATTGCTAGGGTGAAATCTGAGAAAGTGTTGTCTTCCGTTCCATCTGCATCCTCCATCGTTATTCATCATGGTAGTATGTAGTTGTATTAACATTCTTTTCATAGATGTTGGTAGAACTATGATGATTATGGGATTGCTCAAGTTCTTGAGAGCACGCGCAAGCAAAATCATTCCTTGTGTTGTTTTCAACAACGTAATCCACATCATCCATTCTGATTCGGGTATGTCATTCTACCGAACCCCTCCAAACGATCGCTTGAGAATTGCCTTAGGCTGGTATAAAGAGTTTCAATGATCTCTGAATCAAAGGTAATTCTTGTTGCCACTTAAGAGGATATTTCTACAAGTCACCTTCCCTAAGGTGCCCCGTTATGGTATCATGGCAACTCAACTCCTCGCTATGTTGGCAATCGTTTACCACCTTCTTAAGTGTGAAATTGTTGTCTACCTAGTGAACCCTCGTCATCTGTTCCACTCCATCCCTCTAGATATATGCTTCGTGTCTCAGCTCGGGAGATGCTGCTATGTCTCATCCCATGAGTTGATCCTGAGTTGTTCGGTCTTCGAGAAAATCAATTCTTCTAGAGTTTTCCTTTCCTCTTCTTGTCATGCTAGTTGGAGTTCTGTCGGAGTAATGGGCCACGGCTAGGCTGACCCGGGCCCCATAACCTTTCAAGACATTGGGACTCAAGCCGAGTCCTAGATGGCGGCTCCAAGACATGCCGAGTCCCAGACGGCGACTCCAAGATACGCCGAGTCCCAGACGGCGACTCCAAGATAAGCCGAGTCCCAGACGGCGACTCCAAGATATGCCGACTCATGGCCGGCGACTTCCAGGGTGGCCGGCTATGGAGAGTCGGCCCGCGACTCCACCCTCGTCTGGAAGGGCGAGGTGGGGTACAGCCACGGCATGACCGTCCCCCCCTGCTTACAAGGGGCCGGCATGGCTACAGTAAGCCGTATCGCTGAAGATCTCCGGCGAGGCGCGACACTGTTGCCATGCCTGCCCTGACCTCAGCCACAATGGGCGGCGCACTGTGCCAACGACGCTTGCCTGTACGGCCCAAGGACGGCGGGGCTGCCTGTCAGTGGGTAGACAGAAGACGGCACGAGCGCCCTGAAGACGGACCATGGGAGTCGGCCCCCTGGAGTCGGCTGACCCCTCTCCCACGGGCCCCACCCGCCATTAACCAGACAAGATGGGGAATGGCGACAGTGAACGCACGCCAGACGGCGGCGCTGTTGCCATGACTACATGACCAATCCAGCATCATCTAGAGTACTGCTACAGTATCAGGCCTGTCCGCGGGGCCCGCCAGTCGGCGGGCCCCAGTAGTCGGCAGAGAGGATGACGGCCTGAGAGACAGACGGCTGGGACCCGCGCCCAGCCGGATTACACTTGTACCCCTGGGGGGGTAGGCCTATATAAACCCCTTCGGAAGCCCATGCAAAGGGTTCGGACCTAGATAGGAATAGACCTTAGATCACAGGAAGGAGAGAGCTACCCTCGCCCTCTCCTACCTCCAGAAACAGCTCCAGGAGCACCATTGTAACCACTTTGCCATAGTGACCATGCGGAGACCCCGCAGAGCAGCAGTAGGGGTGTTATCTCCTCGAAGAGCCCTGGAGCTGGGTAAGTTCCGCCGGCGTGCATGTCTTCGCCTCATCCCGCTTCCGGGCACCGGCGACGTTCTACTCGCTCCCACCATGATAAGCCATCCTTTGGCATATGTCGTACCCAACCCCCGACATTTGGCGCCCACTTCATGTGATCACCATCTCTGAAGCACCGTCATGATCACCATCGTCACCGGCGCGACACCTTGATCTTCATTGTAGCATCGTTGTCGTTTCGCCACCTATTGCTTCTACGACTATCGCTAGCGCTTAGTGATAAAGTAAAGCAATTACAGGGCGATTGCATTGCATACAATAAAGTGACAACCATATGGCTCCTGCCAGTTGTCGATAACTCGGTTACAAAACATGGTCATCTCATACAATAAAATATACCATCACGTTTTGACCATATCACATCACAACATGCCCCTGCAAAAACAAGTTAGACGTCCTCTACTTTGTTGTTGCAAGTTTTACGTGGCTGCTACGGGCTGAGCAAGAACCGTTCTTACCTACGCATCAAAGACACAACGATAGTTCGTCAAGTTAGTGTTGTTTTAACCTTCTCAAGGACCGGGCGTAGCCACACTCGGTTCAACTAAAGTTGGAGAAACTGACACCCGCCAGCCACCTATGTGCAAAGCACGTCGGTAGAACCAGTCTCGCGTAAGCGTACGTGTAATGTCGGTCCGGGCTGCTTCATCCAACAATACTGCCGAACCAAAGTATGACATGCTGGTAAGCAGTATGACTTGTATCGCCCACAACTCACTTGTGTTCTACTCGTGCATATAACATCTACGCATAAAACTTGGCTCTGATGCCACTGTTGGGTAACGTAGTAATTTCAAAAAAATCCTACAAACACACAAGATCATGGTGATGCATTGCAATGAGAGGGGAGAGTGTGTCCACGTACCCTCGTAGACCGTAAGCGGAAGCGTTAGCACAACGCGGTTGATGTAGTCGTACGTCTTCACAGCCCGACCGATCAAGCACCGAAAGCACGGCACCTCGGAGTTCTTGCACACGTTCAACTCGATGACGTCCCTCGTACTCCGATCCAGCTGAGTGTCGAGGGAGAGTTCCGTCAGCACGACGGCGTGGTGACGATGATGATGTTCTACCCATGCAGGGCTTCGCCTAAGCACCGCTACAATATTATTGAGGTGGATTATAGTGGAGGGGGGCACCGCACACGGCTAAGAGATCAATGATCAATTGTTGTGTCTCTAGGGGGTGCCTCCCTCCACGTATATAAAGGAGTGGAGAAGGGGGAGCGGGCCGGCCACCCTTGGCGCGCCCCATGAGGAGTCCTGCTCCCATCGGGAGTAGGACTCCCCCCTTTCTTGTTGGAGTAGGAGAGGAGAGGGAAGGAGAGAGAGGGGAAAAGGAAGGGGGGCGCCCCCCCCCCTCCTTGTCCAATTCGGACTTGGGGGGAGGGGCGCGCGGCTGCCCCTTGGCCGCCTCTCCTCTTCCACCACTTGGGCCCATGAGGCCCATTAACCTCCGGGGGGTTCCAGTAACCCCCCGGTACTCCGGTATATATCCGATAACCCCCGAAACCATTCCGGTGTCCAAATATAGTCATCCAATACATCAATCTTCATGTCTCCACCAATTCGAGACTCCTCGTCATGTCCATGATCATATCTGGGACTCTGAACTATCTTCGGTACATCAAAATACATAAACTCATAATATAACCGTCATCTAACTTTAAACGTGCGGACACTATGGGTTCGAGAACTATGTAGACATGACCGAAACATGTTTCCGGTCAATAACCAATAGCAGAAACTGGATGCTCATATTGGCTCCTACATATTCTACGAAGATCTTTATCGGTCAAACCGCATAACAACATATGTTGTTCCCTTTATCATCGGTATGTTACTTGCTTGAGATTTGATCGTCGATATCTCAATACCTAGTTCAATCTCGTTATCGGCAAGTCTCTTTACTCGTTATGTAATGCATCATCCTGCAACTAACTCATTAGTCACATTGCTTGCAAGGCTTATAGTGATGTGCATTACCAAGAGGGCCCAGAGATACCTCTCCGACAATCGGAGTGACAAATCCTAATCTCGAAATACGCCAACTCAACATGTACCTTCGGAGACACCTGTAGATCTCCTTTATAATCACCCAGTTACATTGTGACGTTTGGTAGCACACAAAGTGCTCTTCCGGTAAACGGGAGTTGCATAATCTCATGGTTATAGGAACATGTGTAAGTCATGAAGAAAGCTATAGCAACATACTAAATGGTCAAGTGCTAAGCTAACGGAACGGGTCAAGTCAATCACATCATTCTTCTAATGATGTGATCCCGTTAATCAAATGACAACTCTTTTGTCCATGGCTAGGAAACATAACCATCTTTGATAAACGAGCTAGTCAAGTAGAGGCATACTAGTCACACTTAGTTTGTCTATGTATTCACACATGTATCATGTTTCCAATTAATACAATTCTAGCATGAATAATAAACATTTATCATGATATAAGGAAATAAATAATAACTTTATTATTGCTTCTAGGGCATATTTCCTTCACTTGGTAGACCCTTCTCGAATACTGTAGGGGCTGCCATTGATTGCAATAAAAGCAAGGTCACTTCCCATATTAATGGAAATGAACATACGGTGCACTTTCCGAAGAAACAATTACAAGTGAATGGTATTAATGTCATTGAAAAATCTCCGACAATCACCATTGGAAGTTTTCAAATACCTCTACCTACTGTCAAAAGGAAATATGAAATGCTTATTGTTGGGGAAATGCATATCCCCATTGAAGTAACTTAGTGATCTACGAAAGTTCTTCGGTTTCATGCTAATCGAAAGTGGTTGTTAATAAGACCTGATCAACCTTATTAATGAATCATTCTTGAATGGTATGAAGTTGATGAATTTAGTAAGCACTACCTTCTGTCCCTACTTTTTTCTATTTTTATTAGCTAAATGAAATAAAATGCCATGTTTTGTCTGTTTTCTGAATTTCCCATGCAATAAAAAAATGACCCAAAAATATAAGTTCTCAGAATGTTCTGAAAACCTGACACGGTTTTTTCTAATTATTTAAGAATTCTTGGTGCAAATAATACCAGAGGGCGGTCCACCAGGTGGGCACAACCCACCTGGGTGCGCCAGGACCCCCAGGCACGCCCTAGTGGGTTGTGGTCCCTATGTGGGCCCCCTCACTTATCTCTTTAGCCCACATCATCACTTACCTCCAGAAAAAAATTCTCCATTGCTCTCTCTCCCGTGTTCTTGAGCTCAAACCCGCGGATTTCGATCTCTTTGCTCGAAGCTCTGTTTCCAAAACTATTTCGGGGGATTGTTGCTTGGTATGTGACTCCACCGTTTGTCCAATTAGTTTTTGTTTTAGTGGTTTATACTTTGAACAATTAGCTACTCTTGATGTTGCTTTAGATGAGCTTGCATGTTGAATCTTAGAGTTCTAAGTAGTTTGAATGCTTGCTATGGACTCTATGTATCCCTATGAGTAGTTGCTATCAATTTTGTCGGGAAAATTTTGTGAACTAAAAAATCAGATTTTTGTTCATAGGAAAAATTGTACGCGGACATGAATACCTTCAGGAAGTTTGGCTCTAAGAAGAACTCCAAGGGTGTTATTGGGGAGTCTTTTGACAGTGATCTCCACCCTCAGAGGTTGGCGGAAGTACGGCCGTGCGAATGGCCACACACCCCATTCCTACAAGAGGCTGGAATTCTTGAGGAGTTCATGCAATATATTGCTAATGCCGGCCCCACCAACTTCATCACAGATGAGTGTGACCAGCACCAAATCCTCACAAACATCTTTCTTCAAAGTTTTACTTTCTTACCTAGGAATAATCCTCCTGAAGTGAGCTTTGATTTATATGCTGAAAACCATCAGATACCACTTACTGAATTTTGTAACATATGCATGATCCCTTCTGATGGGAGCTTGGCTGAGCCTAGGTCGGCCGAGTTTGAGGCCTTTTATCGCACTTTGACGATGGGTGACGAGAGAGGAGTGTCAGCCATCACTGCCGCTGGCTTACGTTTTCCAGTTGTTCGTTACTTTGCACTTTTCATTACTAAATGCTTGCTTGCTAGGGAGAAGGTGGATGCACTTAGTTTACCAGACCTCACTATTTTACGTCGTGCACTTGAGGGAGACAATACTCATAGGTTGGGAGCTATTGTGGCTCGTCGCCTGCATCTTAATAAATCCCAGGGTAAAATACATGGTGGGATTTTCGCTACTCATTTGGCGGCTCACTTCGAGGTTGAGATATGCCCTCATGATTACCCTCTGACTAAGGTTTACCTAGATCGTGCATCCATGGAACACCATCACTTTCTTGCACATGATTGTCCTGACATCGCCATTCCTTACAACCTGGTCTATAGCATTAACACTCGTGATGTTATTCCATTACCTGCGCCTGCTTTGTTTGATTCTGCTGCCAGGGGCAGATACCGGATTATGCCAGCGGACATCATCGCCTACTAGAACGCTCAGGCTACTACAGAGGCTGCGGAGGAGCCTCAACAGTGGGATGAGTGGATGCCTGCTCCCCAGCACCCCTAGTACCCTCCAGGCCACTGACTGATTACCAACTTAGGCCAAAATCCTAAACTTGGGGGGAGTACGTTGTAAGGGCATATTTATCCCTAAGTGTTTTGGTGATTGATGACAATGCTTTTGCGGACTAATCGTGTGCCTTGAGTTTCTCAGACGTTTCATCGCTAGGCACTGATACGTCCATTTTGCATCATGCTTTTATATCAATATTTATTGCATTATGGGCTGTTACTACACATTATATCTCAATACTTATGGCTTTTCTCTCTTGTTTTACAAGGTTTACCATGAAGAGGGGGGATGTCGGCAGCTGGAATTCTGGCTGGAAAAGGAGCAAACGTTGGAAACCTATTCTGCACAATCCAAAAGTCCTGAAACTCCACAAAACAACCTTTTGGAATTTATAAGAATTTCTGAGCGAAAGAAATAGACCAGGGGGCCCACACCCTGTCCAGTAGACAGGGGGCGTGCCCCCCTATAGGGCACGCCCCCTATCTCCTGGGCCCCCTGGTGGGCCCCCGATGTCCATCTTCTGCTATATCATCACTTTTACCCTGGAAAAAATCGTGGGCAAGCTTACGGGACGAAACTCCGCCGCCACGAGACGGAACATTGGCGGAACGAATCTAGGGCTCTGGCAGAGTTGTTCTGCCGGGGACACTTACCTCCGGGAGGGGGAAATCATCACCAACGTCATCACCAATGATCCTCTCATCGGGAGGGGGTCAATCTCCATCAACATCTTCACCAGCACCATCTCCTCTCAAACCCTAGTTCATCTCTTGTATCCAAAACCACAAATTGGTTGCTAGTAGTGTTGATTACTCCTTGTAGTTGATACTTATTGGTTTACTTGGTGGAAGATCATATGTTCAGATCCTTAATGCATATTATTACACCTCTGATTATGAACATGAATATGCTTTGTGAATAGTTACTTTTGTTCCTGAGGACATGGGTGAAGTCTTGCTATTAGTAGTCATGTAAATTTGGTATTCGTTCGATATTTTGATGAGATGTATGTTGTCTTCTCCTCTAGTGGTGTCATGTGAACGTCGACTACATGACACTTCACCATTATTGGGCCTAGAGGAGGGCATAGGGAAGTAATAAGTAGATGATGGGTTGCTAGAGTGACAGAAGCTTAAACCCTAGTTTATGCGTTGCTTCGTTAGGGGCTGATTTGGATCCACATGTTTCATGCTATGGTTAGGTTTATCTTAATACTTTTGTTGTAGTTGCGGATGCTTGCAATAGGGGTTAATCATAAGTGGGATGCTTGTCCAAGTAAGGGAAGTACCCAAGCACCAGTCCACCCACATATCAAATTATCAAAGTACCGAACGCGAATCATATGAGCGTGATGAAAACTAGCTGGACGATAATTCCCATGTGTCCTCGGGAGCTCCTTTATCATTATTAGAAGTTTTCCAGGCTTATCCTTTACTACATAAAGGATTGGGCCACCTTGCTGCATCTTATTTACTTTGTTTACTTGTTACTCGTTACTATTTATCTTATCGCAAAACTATCTATCACCAATAAATTTCAGTGCTTGCAGAAAACCTTACTGAAAACCGCTTATCATTTCCTTCTGCTCCTCGTTGGGTTTGACACTCTTACTTATCGAAAGGACTACGATAGATCCCCTACACTTGTGGGTCATCAAGACTCTTTTATGGCGCCGTTGCCGGGGAGTGTAGCGCTTTTGGTGAGTGGAACTTGGTAAGGAAACATTTATATAGTGTGCTGAAATTTTCTGTTACTTGTCACTATGGAAACTAATTCTTTGAAGGGCTTGTTTGGGGTATCTTCACCCCAACTAGAAGAGCAAAGAGTTGCTCCTCAACCTACTGAACTTTATGAAAATATTCACTTTGAGATTCCTTCGGGTATGATAGAGAAATTGCTAGCTAATCCATTTGCAGGAGATGGAACATTGCATCCCGATTTACACCTTATCTTTGTCGATGAAGTTTGTGGATTATTTAAGCTTGCAGGTATTCCCGATGATGTTGTGAAAAGGAAGGTCTTCCCTTTATCTTTGAAGGGAGATGCATTGACATGGTATAGGCTATGTGATGATACGAGATCTTGGAATTATAAGCGATTGAAGTTGGAATTTCACCAGAAGTTCTATCCTATGCATCTTGTTCATCGTGATCGTAATTACATACTCCCTCCATTCCTCAATATAGGGTGTATAGTTTTTGGCACGGAAATTAAAGAAGGCACGTGGAGGGAAAATTTCACAAGTTTTGGGCGATATTACACCAGACTAATTGGCATGAGAAAATAGAGGAGATTGCCTAATATAAGGAAATGTAATCAAATCCCTGAAAAATTTATCCAAACGAGTGGTGCAATGCAATACACCTTATATTTCGGGTTTTTTCTCAAAAATCTGTACACCTTATATCAAGGAACGGAGGGAGTATATAATTTCTGGCCTCGCGAAGGAGAAAGCATCACTCAAACTTGGGGGAGGCTTAAGTCAATGTTATATTCATGCCCCAATCATGAGCTCTCTCGGGAAATGATTATTCAAAAATTTTATGCTCGGCTTTCTCTTGATAATCGCAACATGCTCGATACTTCCTGTGCTAGTTCTTATATGCTGAAGACTATTGATTTTAAATGGGACTTATTGGAAAGAATTAAGCGCAACTCTGAAGATTGGGGTTCCAACGATGGTAAGGAGTCAGGTATGACACCTAAGTTCGATTGTGTTAAATCTTTTATGGATACCGATGCTTTTCGTGGATTTAGCACTAAGTATGGACTTGACTCTAAGATAGTAGCTACTTTTTGTGAATCTTTTGCTACTCATGTTGATATCCCTTAAGAGAAGTGGTTTAAATATAATCCTCATGTTGAAGTGAAACTAGTTGCACCTATTACAGTCGAAGAAAAGACTATTACCTATAGTGATCCTATTGTTCCTACTGCTTATGTTGAAAAACCTCCTTTCCCTGTTAGGATAAAGGATCATGCTAAAGCTTCGACTGTTGTTCATAAGAGTAATACTAGGACTAAACACCTCCTGAGCAAATTAATGTTGAACCAAGTATTGCTATGGTTAAAGATCTCTTGGATGAGGACTTAGATGGGCATGTTATTTCTTTCTTGGGCGAGACTGCTAATATTGCTAGACCTGATACTAAGACACGTAGACCTGTCGTAGGCATGCCTGTTATTTCTGTTAAAATAGGAGATCATTGTTATCATGGATTATGTGATATGGGTGCTAGTGCTAGTGCGATACCTTATGATCTCTATAAAGAAATTATGCACGACATTGCACCCGTTGAATTAGAAGACATTGATGTTACTATTAAGCTTGCTAATAGGGATACCATTAAGCCTATTGGGATTGTTAGAGATGTTGAAGTTTTGTGTGGGAAGGTTAAATACCCTGCTGATTTTCTTGTTCTTGGTTCCCCACAAGATGATTTTTGTCCCATTATTTTTGGTAGACCCTTCTTGAATACTGCTAGTGCTAAGATTAATTGTGAAAAGAATATTGTCACTGTTGGCATAGATGGTATGTCTCATGAGTTTAATTTCGCTAAGTTTAGTAGACAACCTCGTGAAAGGGAACCACCTAGCAAGGATGAGATTATTGGTCTTGCTTCCATTGATGTTCCTCCAACTGATCCGTTAGAACAATATTTGCTAGACCATGAAAACGATATGTTTATGAAGGAAAGGGGAGAAATAGATGAAGTGTTCCTTAAACAGGAACCTATGCTGAAACATAACCTTCCCGTTAAAATTCTTGGGGATACCCCACCACCCAAGGGTGATCCCGTGTTTGAATTCAAACCATTACCTGATAATCTTAAGTATGCTTATCTTGATGAAAAAGAAATATATCATGTTATTATTAGTTCTAACCTTTCAGAGAAAGAAGAAGAAAGATTATTGAAAACTCTGAAGAAGCACCGAGCAGCTATTGGATGTACTCTGGATGATCCTAAGGGCATTAGTCCCACATTATGTCAACACAAGATTTTAGTGGAGAAAGATGCCAAACCAGTTAGAGATCCTCAAAGATGATTAAATCCCAAGATGAAGGAAGTGGTAAGAAAGGAGATACTAAAGCTCCTTGAGGCAGGTATTATTTATCCAGTTGCTGATAGTGAATGGGTAAGCCCTGTCCATTGTGTCCCTAAAAAGGGAGGTATTACCGTCGTTCCTAATGATAAAGATGCATTGATCCCGCAAAGAATTATTACATGTTATAGGATGGTAATTGATTTCCGTAAGTTCAATAAAGCTACCAAGAAAGATCATTACCATTTACCTTTTATTGATCAAATGCTAGAAAGGCTATCTAAACACACACGTTTTTTCTTTCTAGATGGTTATTCTGGTTTCTCTCAGATACCTGTGTCAGTGAAGGATCAATCTAAAACTGCTTTTACTTGCCCTTTTGGTACTTTTGCTTATAGACGTATGCCTTTTGGTTTATGTAATGCACCTTCTACCTTTCAAAGATGCATGATGGCTATATTCTCTAATTTTTGTGAAAAGATTTGTGAGGTATTCATGGACGACTTCTCCGTCTATGGATCCTCTTTTGATGATTGTTTGAGCAACCTTGATCGAGTTTTGCAGAGATGCGAAGACACTAGTCTCGTCCTGAATTGGGAAAAGTGTCACTTTATGGTTAATGAAGGCATTGTCTTGGGGCACAAGATCTCCGAGAGAGGTATTGAAGTTGATAAAGCCAAAGTTGATGCTATTGAAAAGTGCCATGTCCCAAGGACATAAAAGGTATAAGAAGTTTCCTTGGTCATGCCGGTTTTTATAGGAGGTTCATTAAGGACTTTTCTAAAATCTCTAGGCCTCTGACTAATTTATTGCAAAAAGATGTTCCTTTTGTCTTTGATGATGATTGTGTAGAAGCGTTTGAAGTGCTTAAGAAAGCTTTGATCACTGCACCTATTTTTCAGCCACCTGATTGGAATTTACCTTTTGAAATTATGTGCGATGCTAGTGATTATACTGTAGGTGCTGTTTTAGGGCAAAGAGTTGATAAGAAATTGAATGTTATCCAGTATGCTAGTAAGACTCTTGATACTGCCCAAAGAAATTACGCTACTACTGAAAAAGAGTTCTTAGCAGTTGTGTTTGCATGTGATAAGTTCAGACCTTATATTGTTGATTCCAAAGTTACTATTCACACTGATCATGCTGCTATTAAATATCTTATGGAAAAGAAAGATGCTAAGCCTAGACTCATTAGATGGGTTCTCTTGCTCCAAGAATTTGACTTGCATATTATTGATACAAAGGGAGCTGAGAACCCCGTTGCGGATAACTTGTCTAGGTTAGAGAATGTTCTTGATGACCCACTGCCTATTAATGATAGCTTTCCTGATGAACAATTAGTGGTCGTCAATGTTTATCGTACTACTCCTCGATATGCTGATTATGCTAATTACATTTTTGCTAAATATTTACTGCCTAGTTTCACATACCAGCAAAAGAAAAAGTTCTTTTATGATTTAAGACATTACTTCTGGGATGATCCACACCTTTATAAAGAAGGAGTAGATGGTGTTATTAGACATTGTGTGCCTGAGCATGAACAGGAGCAGATTCTACGTAAGTGTCACTCTGAATCTTATGGAGGACACCACGCTGGAGATAGAACTGCACACAAGGTACTACAATCTGGTTTTTATTGGCCTACTCTCTTCAAAGATGCTCGTAAGTTTGTCTTATCTTGTGATGAATGTCAAAGAATAGGTAACATTAGTAGACGTTAAGAAATGCCTGTGAATTATTCTCTTGTTATTGAACCATTTGATGTTTGGGGCTTTGATTATATGGGACCTTTTCCTGCCTCTAATGGTTATACACATATTTTAGTTGCTGTTGATTACGTTACTAAGTGGGTAGAAGCTATTCCAACTAGTAGTGCTGATCATAACACTTCTATTAAAATGCTTAAAGAAGTTATTTTTCCGAGGTTTGGAGTCCCTAGATATCTTATGACTGATGGTGGTTCACATTTCATCCATGGTGCTTTCCGTAAGATGCTCGCTAAGTATGATGTCAATCATAGAATAACATCTCCTTATCATCCGCAGTCTAGTGGTCAAGTAGAGTTGAGCAATAGAGAGCTCAAATTAATTTTGCAAAAGACTGTGAATAGATCTAGAAAGAATTGGTCCAAAAAACTTGATGATGCATTATGGGCCTATAGAACTGCATACAAAAATCCTATGGGTATGTCTCCTTATAAGATGGTTTATGGAAAAGCGTGTCATTTACCCCTTGAACTTGAACATAAAGCATATTGGGCTATTAAAGAGCTCAATTATGACTTCAAGCTTGCCGGTGAGAAGAGGTTATTTGATATTAGCTCACTTGATGAATGGAGAACCCAAGCCTATGAGAATGCCAAGCTTTTCAAAGAAAAAGTCAAACGCTGGCATGATAAGAGGATACAAAAGCGTGAGTTTAACGTAGGAGATTATGTGTTATTATTCAACTCTCGTTTAAGATTTTTTGCAGGAAAACTTCACTCAAAATGGGAAGGTCCCTATGTTATCGAGGAGGTCTGTCATTCTGGTGCCATAAAAATCAACAACTTCGAAGGCACAAATCCGAGGGTGGTAAACGGTCAAAGGATTAAACAATATATTTCAGGTAATCCTATCGATGTTGAAACTAATATTATTGAAACCGTAACCCCTGAGGAATACATAAGGGACACTTTCCAGAACGTTCCAGACTCCGAAAAGGCATAGGTATGTGGTACGGTAAGTAAACCGACTCCAAAACAACTCCAATGGCAATTTTTATCAGTTTTGGAATATTTAAGAATTTTAGGAAGAAAGAAGTAGTCCGAAAGGGACACGAGGCTCCCACGAGAGTGGAGGGCGCCCCCCCCTGTCTCGTGAGCACCTCGTGTGCCTCCCGGACTCCGTTTTCTTGCACGTTACGTATTTTGGTCGGTAGAAATTCATTATATATACTCCCGAAGGTTTTGACCACCGTATCACGCAAATATCCTCTGTTTTCGTTTCGAGTTGTTTCCGTTGCAGATTTAGAGCACCATGATTTCACCCTCCTCCAACAATGAAGACAAGGATGCTTGGCTTTTGAAGATAGAGCTGAAAAGAGAAGAACCAAAAGAGATCAACAAGGATGAAGGGATCAAGGAAGCCATGGAGGTTCAAGCTTCGGTGGTGAAAGAAGAAGTTATCCCTCAACCTTTACCTAACCTCTTTACTCCAATAGAGATTGAAGCTTTCAAGATGATTGAGTTAGCTCGCATACAGAACAAGTATCTCACACAGGAGAATATTCTATTGAAGGATCATATTGCTGGGCTTAAGGGCATTATCCACAAGTTGGAGGAGCTTTTACGCTCAATGTGCGATTATCCACCGTCATCATCACCACCTCAATCACCTCTGAGGAAATAATCACATGGGTATGGGCACTCCCCTTGGCAACTGCCAAGCTTGGGGGAGGTGCCCCGGTATCGTATCACCATCACACTCCTATCTTTACCGCTTTATTTAGTTCGATCCTTTTAGTAGTATCTTTATCTAGAAGTTTTGATATCAAGTAGTTTGAGTTTTGCTTTGTGATCTCTTTATGTAATCGAGTCCGCTAGTTATTTATAATAAAGATTAGTGTTAAGTCAAGGGCTTTTCCATGTGCTATGATCTTGAGAAAGTAGAAAGAATAAAAGAGTTCATATTGATCTTATGGATAGTGATAACTTCACACACAGAAAGTATGAGGCATAAAAATTGTTCGGAGTTGATGAACGTAGCCTTGGTCATCGTTGCAATTAATAGGAAGTGATAAGGAAAGAGGGGTTCACATATAAATATATTATCTTGGACATCTTTTATGATTGTGAAGCACTCATTAAGTATGACATGCTAAAAGATTTGATGTTGGACACGGAAGACAACGTAATGGTTTATGTTTTCCTACATCTCAGTTAAAGTATATTGTCATTGACCTTCCAAACATGTTGAGCTTGCCTTTCCCCCTCATGCTAGCCAAATTCCTTGCACCAAGTAGAGATACTACTTGTGCTTCCAATTACCCTTAAAACCCAGTTTTGCCATGAGAGTCCACCATACCTACCTATGGATTGAGTAAGATCCTTCAAGTAAGTTGTCATCGGTGCAAGCAATAAAAAATGCTCTCTAATTATGTATGACTTATTAGTGCGGAGAAAATAAGCTTTGTACGAACTTGTTGTGGAAGTAATAAAAGTGACGGACTGCATAATAAAGGTCCACATACAAGGGGCAATATAAAGTGACGTTCTTTTGCATTAAGATTTTATGCATCAACCCTAAACGCGCATGACAACCTCTGCTTCCCTCTACGAAGAGCCTATCTTTTACTTTATGGTTTTACTTTATGCTTGAGTCAAGGTGATCCTCACCTTTCCCTTTTTTATTTTATCCTTTGGCAAGCTCCTCGTGTTTAAAAGATCATGATACATATATCCAATTGGATGTTCGTTAGCATGGGCTATTATTGTTGACATCACCTAAAGGTGAATACGTTGGGAGGCAACACAATAAGCCCCTATCTTTCTCAGTGTCCGGCTGAAACTCTATAACCACAAGTATTGCGTGAGTGTTAACAATTGTAGAAGACTATATGATAGTTGAGTATGTGGACTCGCTGAAAATCTCCATTGTTGACTCTTTCTGATGTTATGATAAATTGTGATTGCTTCAATGACTGAGATTATAGTTTGTTAGTTCTCAATGAAGTTTTTGAACCATACTTGAAGTTGTGAATTGATTGTCACTTGAGCATAAGAAATTATATATTGAAATCTATATATGTGTTGTTATAAGAATGATCATGATGCCCTCATGTCCGTATTTTATTTTTATCGACACCTCTATCTCTAAACATGTGGACATATTTTTCGATTTCGGCTTCCGCTTGAGGACAAGCGAGGTCTAAGCTTGGGGGAGTTGATACGTCCATTTTGCATCATGCTTTTATATCAATATTTATTGCATTATGAGCTGTTACTACACATTATATCTCAATACTTATGGCTTTTCTCTCTTATTTTACAAGGTTTACCATGAAGAGGGGGAATACCGGCAGCTGGAATTATGGCTGGAAAAGGAGCAAACATTGGAAACCTATTCTGCACAACTCCAAAAGTCCTGAAACTCCACAAAACAACTTTTTGGAATTTATAAGAATTTCTGAGCGAAAGAAATAGGCCAGGGGGCCCACACCCTATCCAGGAGACAGGGGGCGCCCCCCCTATAGGGCGCGCCCCCTATCTCCTGGGCCCCCTGGTGGGCCTCCGGCGTCCATCTTCTGCTATATCATCACTTTTACCCTGGAATCGTGGGCAAGCTTACGGGACGAAACTCCGCCGCCACGAGACGGAACCATGGCGGAACCAATCTAGGGCTCTGGCAGAGCTGTTCTGCTGGGGACACTTCCCTCCGGGAGGGGGAAATCATCACCAACGTCATCACCAACAATCCTCTCATCGGGAGGGGGTCAATCTCCATCAACATCTTCACCAGCACAATCTCCTCTCAAACCCTAGTTCATCTCTTGTATCCAATCTTGTATCCAAAACCACAAATTGGTACCTGTGGGTTGCTAGTAGTGTTGATTACTCCTTGTAGTTGATACTTATTGGTTTACTTGGTGGAAGATCATATACTCAGATCCTTCATGCATATTATTACACCTCTGATTATGAACATGAATATGCTTTGTGAGTAGTTACTTTTGTTCCTGAGGACATGGGTGAAGTCTTGCTATTAGTAGTCATGTAAATTTGGTATTCGTTCGATATTTTGATGAGATGTATGTTGTCTTCTCCTCTAGTGGTGTCATGTGAACGTCGACTACATGACACTTCACCATTATTGGGCCTAGAGGAGGGCATAGGGAAGTAATAAGTAGATGATGGGTTGCTAGAGTGACATAATCTTAAACCCTAGTTTATGCATTGCTTCGTTAGGGGCTGATTTGGATCCACATGTTTCATGCTATGGTTAGGTTTACCTTATTACTTTTGTTGTAGTTGCGGATGCTTGCAATAGGGGTTAATCATAAGTGGGATGCTTGTCCAAGTAAGGGCAGTACCCAAGCACCGGTCCACCCACATATCAAATTATCAAAGTACCGAACGTGAATCATATGAGCGTGATGAAAACTAGCTTGACGATAATTCCCATGTGTCCTCGGGAGCTCCTTTATCAATATTAGAAGTTTTCCAGGCTTATACTTTGCTACATAAAGGATTGGGCCACCTTGCTGCACCTTATTTACTTTGTTTACTTGTTACTCGTTACTATTTATCTTATCGTTGTTGGGGAACGTAGCAGAAATTCAAAATTTTCCTACGTGTCACCAAGATCTATCTATGGAGAAACTAGCAACGAGGGGAAAAGAGTGCATCTACATACCCTTGTAGATCGCTAAGCGGAAGCGTTCAAGTGAACGGGGTTGAAGGAGTCGTACTCGTCGTGATCCAAATCACCGGAGATCCTAGTGCCGAACGGGCGGCACCTCCGCGTTCAACACACGTACAGCCCGGTGACGTCTCCCACGCCTTGATCCAGCAAGGAGAGAGGGAGAGGTTGAGGAAGACTCCATCCAGCAGCAGCACAACGGCGTGGTGGTGATGGAGGAGCGTGGCAATCCTGCAGGGCTTCGCCAAGCACCGCGGGAGAGGAGGAGTAGGGAGAGAGGTAGGGCTGCACCAAGAGGGAGAGGTTCTCGTGTCTATAGCAGCCCCAAACCTCAAGTATATATAGGGGAGGGAGAGGGTTGCGCCCCCGTCTAGGGTTCCCCCCCCCCCCAAGGGGTGCGGCCAGCCCTAGATGGGGCTTGGGGAGGCGGCCAAGAGGGGAGAGAGGGGAGGCGCCCACTAGGTGGGCCTTAAGGCCCATCTGGACTAGGGTTTGCCCCCTCCCACTCTCCCTTGCGCCTTGGGCCCCTTGTGGGGGGCGCACCAGCCCACCTAGGGGCTGGTCCCCTCCCACACTTGGCCCACGCAGCCTTCTGGGGCAGGTGGCCCCACTTGGTGGACCCCCGGGATCCTCCCGGTGGTCCCGGTACATTACCGATATCGCCCGAAACTTTTCCGGTGACCAAAACAGGACTTCCCATATATAAATCTTTACCTCCGGACCATTCCGGAACTCCTCGTGACGTCCGGGATCTCATCCGGGACTCCGAACAACATTCGGTAATCACATACAAGCTTCCTTTATAACCCTAGCGTCACCGAACCTTAAGTGTGTAGACCCTACGGGTTCGGGAGACATGCAGACATGACCGAGACGTTCTCCGGTCAATAACCAACAGCGGGATCTGGATACCCATGTTGGCTCCCACATGTTCCACGATGATCTCATCGGATGAACCATGATGTCAAGGACTCAATCGATCCCGTATACAATTCCCTTTGTCTAGCGGTATTTTACTTGCCCGAGATTCGATCGTCGGTATACCGATACCTTGTTCAATCTCGTTACCGGCAAGTCTCTTTACTCGTTCCGTAACACATCATCCCGTGATCAACCCCTTGGTCACATTGTGCACATTATGATGATGTCCTACCGAGTGGGCCCAGAGATACCTCTCCGTTTACACGGAGTGACAAATCCCAGTCTCGATTCGTGCCAACCCAACAGACACTTTCGGAGATACCTGTAATGCACCTTTATAGCCACCCAGTTACGTTGTGACATTTGATACACCCAAAGCATTCCTACGGCATCCGGGAGTTGCACAATCTCATGGTCTAAGGAAAAGATACTTGACATTAGAAAAGCTTTAGCATACGAACTACACGATCTTTGTGCTAGGCTTAGGATTGGGTCTTGTCCATCACATCATTCTCCTAATGATGTGATCCCGTTATCAATGACATCCAATGTCCATAGCCAGGAAACCATGACTATCTGTTGATCACAACGAGCTAGTCAACTAGAGGCTCACTAGGGACATATTGTGGTCTATGTATTCACACGTGTATTACAATTTCCGGATAATACAGTTATAGCATGAATAAAAGACTATTATCATGAACAAAGAAATATAATAATAACACGTTTATTATTGCCTCTAGGGCATATTTCCAACAGTCTCCCACTTGCACTAGAGTCAATAATCTAGTTCACATCACCATGTGATTAACACTGACAGGTCACATCACCATGTGACCAACATCCAAAGAGTTTACTAGAGTCAATAATCTAGTTCACATCACTAAGTGATTAACACTCAATGAGTTCTGGTTTGATCATGTTGCTTGTGAGAGAGGTTTTAGTCAATGGGTCTGAACCTTTCAGATCCGTGTGTGCTTTACAAATCTTTATGTCATCTCCTAGATGCAGCTACCACGCACTATTTGGAGCTATTCCAAATAACTGTTCTACTTGGAGCTATTCTAAATTGTTTCTCCATTATACGTATCCGGTATCTCTATTCAGAGCTATCCAGATAGGTGTTAAGCTTGCATCGTCGTAACTCTTTACGTCGAACTCTTTATCACCTCCATAACCGAGAAAATTCCTTAGTCCACTAGTTACTAAGGATAACTTTGACCGTTGTACTGTGATCCATTCTTGGATCACTCTTGTACCCCTTGACTGACTCATGGCAAGACATACTTCAGGTGTGGTACACAGCATAGCATACTGTAGAGCCTATGTCTTAAGCATAGGGGACGACCTTCGTCCTTTCTCTCTTTTCTGCCGAGGTCGACCTTTAAGTCTTAACTTCGTACCTCACAACTCAGGCAAGAACTTCTTCTTTGAATGATCCATCTTGAACACCTTCAAGATCATGTCAAGGTATGTGCTCATTTGAAAGTATTATTAAGCATTTTGATCTATCCTTATAGATCTTGATGCTCAATGTTCAAGTAGCTTAATCCAGGTTTTCTATTGAAAAACACCTTTCAAATAACCCTATATGCTTTCTAGAAAATCTACGTCATCTCTGATCTATGATATGTCGACAACATATATTCATCAGAAATTCTATAGTGCTCCCACTCACTTCTTTGGAAATACAAGTTTTCTCATGAACTTTGTATAAACCCAAAATCTTTGATCATTTCATCAAAGGGCACATTCCAACTCCGAGATGCTTACTCCAGTCCTTAGAAGGATTGCTAGAGCTAGCATACCTTTTAGCATCCTTAGGATCGACAAAACCTTTCTGATTGTATCACATACAACCTTTCCTTACGAAAGTTGGTAAGGAAACTCGTTTTGACATCCATCTGCCAGATTTCATAAATGCTGCTTATGCTAACATGATTCCGACGGACTTAAGCATTGCTACGGATGAGAAAAACTCATTGTAGTCAACTCCTTGAACTTGTGAAAAACTCTTCGCCACAAGTCGAGCTTCATAGATGGTGACATTACCATCCACGTCCGTCTTCTTCTTAAAAGATCCATTTATCAAATGGCTTGCCGATCATTGGGCAAGTCCGCCAAAGTCCATGCTTTGTTCTGATACATGGATCCTATCTCGGATTTCATGGTTTCTTAACCATTTGTCAGAATTTGGGCCCACCATCGCTTCCCCATAGCTCGTAGGTTCATTGTTGTCTAGCAACATGACCTTCAAGACAGGATCACCGTACCACTCTGAAGTAGTATGTATCCTTGTCACCCTACGAGGTACGGTAGTGACTTGATCCAAAGTTTCATGATCACTATCATAAGCTTCTACTTCAATTGGTGTAGGTGCCATAGGAACAACTTCCTGTGCCCTGCTACACATTAGTTGAAGTGACGGTTCAATAACCTCATCAAGTCTCCACCATCCTCCCACTCAACTTTCCGAGACAAACTTTTCCTCGAGAAAGGACCCGATTCAAGAAACAATCCATATTGCTTTCGGATCTGAATTAGGAGGTATACCCAACTGTTTTGGGTGTCCTATGAAGATGCATTTTATCCGCTTGGGGTTCGAGCTTATCATGATGAAACCTTTTCACACAAGCGTCGCAGCCCCAAACTTTTAAGAAACGACAACTTAGGTTTCTCCAAACCATAGTTCAAACAGTGCTGTCTCAACGGAATTACGTGGTGCCCTATTAAAGTGAATGCGGTTGTCTCTAATGCCTAACCCATGAACGATAGTGGTAATTCGATAAGATACATCATGGTACCCACCATATCCAATAGGGTGCAACTATGATGTTCGGACACACCATCACACTATGGTGTTCCAGGCGGTATTAATTGTAAAACAATTTCCACAATGTCTTAATTGTGTGCCAAAACTCGTAACTCAGATATTCATCTCTATGATCATATCATAGACATTTTATCCTCTTGTCACAATGATCTTCTACTTCACTCTGAAATTACTTGAACCATTCAATAATTCAGACTTGTGTTTCATCAAGAAAAATATTCTCAACATCTACTTGAATCATCTGTGAAGTAAGAACATAACGATATTCACTGCATGCCTCAGCACTCATTGGACTACACACATCAAAATGTGTTACTTCCAACGAGTTGCTATCTTGTTCCGTCTTACTAAAACGAGGCTTTCAGTCATCTTGCCCATGTGGTATGATTTGCATGTCTCAAGTGATTCAAAATCAAGTGAGTTCAAACGGTCCATTTGCATGGAGTTTCTTCATGCATATATACCAATAGACATGGTTCGCATGTCTCAAACTTTTCAAAAATGAGTGAGTCCAAAGATCCATCAACATGGAGCTTCTTCATGCATTTTATACCGATATGACTTACGTGGCAGTGCCACAAGTAGGTGGTACTATCATTACTATCTTTTGGCATGAACATGTGTATCACTACGATCGAGATTTCAATGAACCATTCATTTTAGGTGCAAGACCATTGAAGGTATTATTCAAATAAATAGAGTAACCATTATTCTCTTTAAATGAATAACCGTGTTGCGATAGTCATAATCCAATAATGTCTATGCTCAACGCACACACCAAATAACAATTATTCAGGTTTTAACACCAATCTCGATGGTAGAGGGAGCGTGCGATGCTTGATCACATCAAGCTTGGAAAAACTTCCAACACATATCGCCAGCTCACCTTTAGCTAGTCTCCATTTATTCCATAGCTTTTATTTCGAGTTACTAACACTTAGCAACCGAACCGGTATCTAATACCCTGGTGCTACTAGGAGTACTAGTAAAGTACACATTAACATAATGTATATCCAATATACTTCTATCGACCTTGCCAGCCTTCTTATCTACCAAGTATCTAGGGTAATCCTGCTCCAGCGGCTATTCCCCTTATCACAGAAGCACTTAGTCTCGGGTTTGGGTTCAACCTCGGGTTTCTTCACTGGTGCAGCAGCTGATTTGCCGTTTCATGAAGTATCCCTTCTTGCCCTTGCCCTTCTTGAAACTAGTGGTTTCACCAACCATCAACAATTGATGCTCCTTCTTGATTTCTACTTTCGCGGTGTCAAACATCGCGAATACCCAAAGGATCATCATATCTATCCCTGATATGTTATAGTTCATCATGAAGCTCTAGCAGCTTGGTGGCAATGACTTTGGAGAAACATCACTATCAAGTGATTGTTGCACTCAGACAATCTGAGCACAAGCTCAACGATTGAGCTTTTCTCCCTTAGTTTGCAGGCTAAGAAAAATTGTCGGAGGTCTCATACCTCTTGACGTGGGCACGAGCCTGAAATCCCAATTTCAGCCCTCGAAACATCTCATATGTTCCGCGAAGTTTCGAAAATGTCTTTGGTGCCTCTACTTAAACCATTTAACTGAACTATCACGTAGTTATCAAAACGTGTATGTCCGATGTTCACAACGTCCACAAATGACATTCGGGGTTCAGCACACTGAGCAGTGCATTAAGGACATAAGCTTTCTACTGTCCGCATAATTGCTACTTTCAACTTTCAACTATATTTTCTCTAGGAACATATCTAAAACAGTAGAACTAAAGCGCGAGCTACGACATAATTTGCAAAAACTTTTTGACTATGTTTAGATAATTAAGTTCATCTTATGAACTCCCACTCAGATAGACATCCCTCTAGTCATCTAAGTGACTACATGATCCGAGTCAAATAGGCCGTGTCCGATCATCACGTGAGACGGACTAGTCATAATCGGTGAACATCTTCATGTTGATCGTATCTACTATACGACTCATGCTCGACCTTTCGGTCTCCGTGTTCCGAGGCCATGTCTGTACATGCTAGGCTCGTCAAGTTAACCCTAAGTGTATTGCATGTGTAAATCTGTCTTACACCCGTTGTATGTGAACGTAAGGATCTATCACACCCGATCATCACGTGGTGCTTCGAAACGACGAACTGTAGCAACGGTGCACAGTTAGGGGAGAACACTTCTTGAAATTGTTGTAAGGGATCATCTTATTTACTACCGTCGTTCTAAGCAAATAAGATGCATAAACATGATAAACATCACATGCAATCAAATAGTGACATGATATGGCCAATATCATTTTGCTCCTTTTGATCTCCATCTTCGGGGCTCCATGATCATCATCGTCACCGGCATGACACCATGATCTCCATCATCATGATCTCCATCATCGTGTCTTCATGAAGTTGTCACGCCAACGACTACTACTACTTCTATGGCTAACGCGTTTAGCAATAAAGTAAAGTAATTTACATGGCGTTCTTTAATGACACGCAGGTCATACAATAAATAAAGACAACTCCTATGGCTCCTGCCGGTTGTCATACTCATCGACATGCAAGTCATGAATCCTATTACAAGAACATGATCAATCTCATACATCACATATATTCATCACATTCTTCTTGGCCATATCACATCACATAGCATACCCTGCAAAAACAAGTTAGACGTCCTCTAATTGTTGTTTGCATGTTTTACGTGGCTGCTATGGGTTTCTAGCAAGAACGTTTCTTACCTACGCAAAACCACAACGTGATATGCCAATTGCTATTTACCCTTCGTAAGGACCCTTTTCATCGAATACGTTCCGACTAAAGTGGGAGAGACGGGCACCCGCTAGCCACCTTATGCACCAAGTGCATGTCAGTCGGTGGAACCTGTCTCACGTAAGAGTACGTGTAAGGTCGGTCCGGGCCGCTTCATCCCACAATACCGTCGAAACAAGATTGGACTAGTAACGGTAAGCATATTGAACGACATCAACGCCCACAACTACTTTGTGTTCTACTCGTGCAAAGAATCTACGCAATAGACCTAGCTCATGATGCCACTGTTGGGGAACGTAGCAGAAATTCAAAATTTTCCTACGTGTCACCAAGATCTATCTATGGAGAAACTAGCAACGAGGGGAAAAGAGTGCATCTACATACCCTTGTAGATCGCTAAGCGGAAGCGTTCAAGTGAATGGGGTTGAAGGAGTCGTACTCGTCGTGATCCAAATCACCGGAGATCCTAGTGTCGAACGGACGGCACCTCCGCGTTCAACACACGTACAGCCCGGTGACGTCTCCCACGCCTTGATCCAGCAAGGAGAGAGGGAGAGGTTGAGGAAGACTCCATCCAGCAGCAGCACAACGGAGTGGTGGTGATGGAGGAGCATGGCAATCCTGCAGGGCTTCGCCAAGCACCGCGGGAGAGGAGGAGTAGGGAGAGAGGTAGGGCTGCACCAAGAGGGAGAGGTTATCGTGTCTATAGCAGCCACAAACCTCAAGTATATATAGGGGAGGGAGAGGGTTGCGCCCCCATCTAGGGTTTCCCCCCCCCCCCCAAGGGGGGCGGCCAGCCCTAGATGGGGCTTGGGGAGGCGGCCAAGAGGGGAGAGAGGGGAGGCGCCCACTAGGTGGGCCTTAAGGCCCATCTGGACTAGGGTTTGCCCCCTCCCACTCTCCCTTGCGCCTTGGGCCCCTTGTGGGGGGCGCACCAGCCCACCTAGGGGCTGGTCCCCTCCCACACTTGGCCCACGCAGCCTTCTGGGGCAGGTGGCCCCACTTGGTGGACCCCCGGGATCCTCCCGGTGGTCCCGGTACATTACCGATATCGCCCGAAACTTTTCCGGTGACCAAAACAGGACTTCCCATATATAAATCTTTACCTCCGGACCATTCCGGAACTCCTCGTGACATCCGGGATCTCATCCGGGACTCCGAACAACATTCGGTAACCACATACAAGCTTCCTTTATAACCCTAGCGTCATCGAACCTTAAGTGTGTAGACCCTACGGGTTCGGGAGACATGCAGACATGACCGAGACGTTCTCCGGTCAATAACCAACAGCGGGATCTGGATACCCATGTTGGCTCCCACATGTTCCACGATGATCTCATCGGATGAACCACGATGTCAAGGACTCAATCGATCCCGTATACAATTCCCTTTGTCTAGCGGTATTTTACTTGCCCGAGATTCGATCGTCGGTATACCGATACCTTGTTCAATCTCGTTACCGGCAAGTCTCTTTACTCGTTCCGTAACACATCATCCCGTGATCAACCCCTTGGTCACATTGTGCACATTATGATGATGTCCTACCGAGTGGGCCCAGAGATACCTCTCCGTTTACACGGAGTGACAAATCCCAGTCTCGATTCGTGCCAACCCAACAGACACTTCCGGAGATACCTGTAATGCACCTTTATAGCCACCCAGTTACGTTGTGACATTTGATACACCCAAAGCATTCCTACGGTATCCGGGAGTTGCACAATCTCATGGTCTAAGGAAAAGATACTTGACATTAGAAAAGCTTTAGCATACGAACTACACGATCTTTGTGCTAGGCTTAGGATTGGGTCTTGTCCATCACATCATTCTCCTAATGATGTGATCCCGTTATCAATGACATCCAATGTCCATAGCCAGGAAACCATGACTATCTGTTGATCACAACGAGCTAGTCAACTAGAGGCTCACTAGGGACATATTGTGGTCTATGTATTCACACGTGTATTACGATTTCCGGATAATACAGTTATAGCATGAATAAAAGACTATTATCATGAACAAAGAAATATAATAATAACACTTTTATTATTGCCTCTAGGGCATATTTCCAACAATCGCAAAACTATCAATCACCTAAAATTTCAGTGCTTGCGGAAAACCTTACTAAAAACCGCTTATCATTTCCTTCTGCTCCTCATTGGGTTCGACACTCTTACTTATCGAAAGGACTACGATAGATCCCCTACACTTGTGGGTCATCAGGCACAAGACGGTTTGGTGCCCCTCGAAGACTATTGAAGACGGCGTTTTTCTACGTTTCTTTTTGGTGGATTTTGAGTCGTAGGAGAGCTGTACTATTAAGAGGGGGTCCGCGTCGGAAAGGTTCGGGTGGAATCATCACGTACACGTTTCCTTGCCTGTCTCCACCTTTCCCTTGCACTTTGGAGCATCCCCCGTTTATCCTCTATGTGATTGTCCTGGCTGCTATTGCTGAGATTGCGGTAGTACTGCTCCCTGGAGCGGTAGTACCGCAGGCACCTGCGGTAGTACCGTGCCATTGCCCGGTAGTACCGCGGGAGCCCACGGTAGTACCGCTCCTCTGGAGTCGTAGTACCGTGGCTCCCAGGCCAAGTGCCGCTGCTTCGCGATAGTAGGATGTAATTTTTTACATCCGCGCCCCCATGGTAGTACCGCACGTCGTGTGCAGTAGTACCGCGGGAGCCCACGGTAGTACCGCTCCTCTGGAGTCGTAGTACCATGGCTCTCAGGCCTAGTGCCGCCGCTTCATGGTAGTAGGGGCGGATGTAATTTTTCACATCCGCGCCTCCACGGTAGTACCGCACTTCGTGCGTGGTAGTACCGCGCACGGCCTGGTTCAGCTGCCATGCGGTAGTACCGCTCCCCAGCGGTAGTACCGTGTCGGATGTTTGCATCGTTTGTTTTCCAGCGAAAGTAGGCACGGATGTATTCTTATTCATCCGCGCCCTTCCCAGTCTAGGACTTTCCTGCCTTGTGGTAGTACCACAAGAGGGAGCGGTAGTACCACGCTCGCGGTAGTACTACTCACAGTCAGGATGTTCTAGTCTCTGCTGCTGCCGCGGTAGTACTGTGGTGCCTCACGGTAGTACCGCGTGGCCTTGCGGTAGTACCGCTTTTCTGGAGCGGTAGTACCGCATGTCGCGGGCTGGATTAGTGGATAATGGTTGGATTTTGTCCACATCTATAAAAGGTGTGTATCCTACCTCTAGTTGACCACCTCTTCCATCCCTAAGCTCCATTGTTGCTCCAAGCTCCATTTTCGCCCGATCTCTCTCCCTAGCCAATCAAACTTGTTGATTTGCTCGGGATTGGTTGAGGAGGCCCCGATCTACACTTCCACCAAGAGAAATTTGATTCCCCCACTAATCCCTAGCGGATCTTGTTACTCTTGGGTGTTTGAGCACCCTAGACGGTTGAGGTCACCTCAGAGCCATAGTCCATTGTGGTGAAGCTTCGTGGTGTCGTTGGGAGCCTCCAATTAAGTTGTGGAGATTGCCCCAACCTTGTTTGTAAAGGTTCGGTCGCCGCCTTCAAGGGCACCAATAGTGGAATCATGGCATCTCGCATTGTGTGAGGGCGTGAGGAGATTACGGTGGCCCTAGTGGCTTCTTGGGGAGCATTGTGCCTCCACACCGCTCTAACGGAGACGTACTTCCCCTCAAAAGGAAGGAACTTCGGTAACACATCCTCGTCTCCACCGGCTCCACTCTTGGTTATCTCGTGCCTTTACTTGTGCAAGCTTATTTGTGTTGTATCCCTTGCTTGCTTTTGTTCTAGTTGTTATTGCATCATATAGGTTGCTCACTTAGTTGCATATCTAGACAACCTACTTTGATGCTAAGTTTAAATTGGTAAAGAAAAGTCTAAAAAGTGTTAGTTGTCTATTCACCCCCTCCCCCTCTAGTCAACTATATCAATCCTTTCACACCAGACCTTACTATTTTACGTCGTGCACTTGAGGGCGACAATACTCATAGGTTGGGAGCTATTGTGGCTCGTCGCCTGCATCTTAATAAATCCCAGGGTAAAATACATGGTGGGATTTTCGCTACTCGTTTGGCGGCTCACTTCGAGGTTGAGATACGCCCTCATGATTACCCTCTGACTAAGGTTTACCTAGATCGTGCATCCATGGAACACCATCACTTTCTTGCACATGATTGTCCTGACATCACCATTCCTTACAACCTGGTCTATAGCGTTAACACTCGTGATGTTATTCCATTACCTGCGCCTGCTTTGTTTGATTCTGCTGCCAGGGGCAGATACTGGATTATGCATGCGGACATCATCGCCTACTAGAACGCTCACGCTACTGTAGAGGCTGCGGAGGAGCCTCAGCAGTGGGATGAGTGGATGCCTGCTCCTCAGCACCCCTACTACCCTCCAGGCTACTGACTGATTACCAACTTAGGCCAAAATCCTAAACTTGGGGGAGTACGTGTTTCTCACTGACATTATATTCATGTCTGCTTATCATTCTATTTGTCGGTGTTCACACTTTTTTTATTGTATCATCCATGCTTAGATTTATTTTCTTGCTTTCTTCTTGTGTGTTTGAAAAACTTTAGAAAAACCAAAAACTAATTAGTTGTAGTCAATTTACTTTCTATGCATGCTTAGTAGTAGTATTAAAAAGAAAATCCAAAAAGATTTCTTTGTTCTTCTTTTGCTTGTTGGGAGTTTTCCCGTGTAAATAGTTTTTCTCATTTTTGCTTTTCCCTTTTATTTGCCCATTCTACAAAATCAAAAACTCCAAAAAAAATTCAGTATGTTTCTCTAAATTTCTTTTCCTCTATTCGAGTTGTACCGAGAAGAAGACCACGATGAAAATGTTGAGTGGCTCTCATATGAATAATTGTGGAACTAATAAAGAGCACATTTTACCCTGTCTTCTCCTGTTGAATAAAATGTTTGCAGATTCTAGCTTAGTCCACGGCATTCTTGCACTATTATTATTTTCATATCGTTCGGTCGTGCAAGTGAAAGGCAATAATGATGACATCCGATGAACTGGCCATGGCAGAGAGAAATGGGTATGAACTCGACTTGTTCTATTTTTGTAAATATGTTTAACCTAGTATCCATGATTCAGCTCAATATGATTAAACATGTTTGCAATGACAATTAGAGATTATATTTTCTCATGCCATGCATAAGTGATAATGATTTATCTTGGATATCAACATAGTATTAAAATGATTGTGATGTAGTATGATGATATGGTATCCTCCTCTGAATGTTCGAGTGGCTTGACTTGGCACATGTTCATGCATGTAGTTGAATCAAAACCAACATAGCCTCTATGATATTTAAGTTCATGGTGTCCATACCCTACTCATGCTAAAGTCCAATGTTACTTATGCATAATGCATGGTTATGATCGTTGTTGCTCTCTAGCTGGCCGCTTCTCAATCTAAATTGCTAGCCTTCGCTTGTACTAAGTGGGAACTCTGCTTGTACATCAAAAACCTTGAACCCAAAGTTATTCTAGATGAGTCCACCATACCTACCTATATGCGGTATTACCCTGCCGTCCTAATAAATTTGCATGTGCCACCTCTAAAAACTTCTAAAAATTATCCTTTTTGTGTGCTTGGATCATTCGTGGAACGACAGGAGGTGGTCGGTATCTTCCATGCTAAGCGGTTATTCTCAGGTCGAGTGTTTATTCACTCGCCATCGCACGAGAAAAGGGCGGTAATAGGGATGCCCAGTCCCAAACTACAAACATGAAAAAGAGTTCATCTCTGAAATAATCAAACATAAACTCCCAATGGAGTCAAAACCTTTACTTTTATCTCTTGGGAACCGCCACTAGCGTGCTTAGCATGGAAGATGTTGATAATTGATGGTCGTGAAGTGAATAAGAAGGGTGCATGTCTCAAAATATCATTTATCCCTATTTTAAAAATTGAGCTCTGGCACCTTTGCAAATCACTGCTCCCCTCTATGAAGGGACTATCCATTTACTTTTATGTTGTGTCACCACCTTCTAAAACAAGCGCCAGAAACTGAGTAGAGCACAGCTGTCATGATTTATGCATTATGTGTAGCTAATGTTGGGTGCATCATGACTGGATCTTTTCTAGCATGAATTACAATGTTTAGTCACTGCTTGAACTTTGGGGGTGCTCTGCATTTATGTTTTGGGGTCTTAGAAAGGGCTAGCAAGATACCACTATTGTCATATTATATCATGGTTGTTTTGACAACGTGTTGTTGTTTGAGATATTTTATTATTGCTCGCTAGCTGATTATGTCATTGATATGAGTCATTATAATCTTTAAATGTTATTGCTGACATGGTTAGTTATAATGTTGGCTGAAAATCTGGGTGTTGTTTAAGCTTATTTATGCAAACAAGAGCAAAAGAGTTCGTAAAAGTTTTTATTTCCCACTTTCAGTTTATCAACTGAATTTCTTGAGGATAAGCAGAGGTTTAAGCTTGGGGGAGTTGATACGTCTCCAACATATCTACTTTTCCTAACGCTTTTCCGCTTGTTTTGGACTCTAATTTGCATGATTTGAATGAAACTAACCCCGGATTGACGCTATTTTCAGCAGAACTACCATGGTGTTGTTTTTGTGCAGAAATAAAAGTTCTCGGAATGGAACGAAACTTTGCGTGGATTTTTTATATCAATAATAAGAATTTCTGGAGCCAAGACCTTCGAGAGAGGGGCACCTGGGTGGGCACAACCCACCAGGGTGCGCCCCCTCTCCTGGCGCGCCCAGGTGGGTTGTACCCACCTGGTGGCCCCGCAGACGACCCCCCTGATACTATAAAATCACATATTTCTAGAAAAAATCAGGGAGAAAGAATTATCACGATCCACGAGACGGAGCCGCTGCCAAGCCCTGTTCTTCCTCGGGAGGGCAGATCTGGAGTCCGTTTGGGGCTTCGGAAAGGGGGGTCTTCGTTCTTTGTCATCACCAACCCATCTCCATCGCCAATTCCATGATGCTCCCCACCGGGAGTGAGTAATTCCTTCGGAGGCTCGCTGGTCGGTGAGTAGTTGGATGAGATTGATCATGTAATCATGTTAGTTTTGTTAGGGCCTGATTCCTAGTATCCACTATGTTCTTAGATTGATGTTGCTATGACTTTGCTAGGCTTAATGCTTGTCACTTTGGGCCCGAGTGCCATGATTTCAGATCTAAACCATTTATGTTATCACCTTTATATGCATGTTCTAGATCCGATCTTGCAAGTTATAGTCACCTACTATGGTTATGATCCGACAACCCCGAAGTGACAACAACCAGGCCCACTCCCGGTGATGACCGTAGTTTGAGGAGTTCATGTATTCAATATGTGTTAATGCTTTGTTCTGGTTCTCTATTAAAAGGAGGCCTTAATATCCCTTAGTTTCCAATATGGACCCCGCTGCCACGGGAGGGTAGGACAAAAGATGTCATGCAAGTTCTTTTAATAAAGCACGTATGACTATTTACGAAATACATGCCTACATTATATCGATGAACTGGAGCTAGTGCCATATTGCCCTAGGTTATAACTGTCACATGATGAATATCATCCAACAAGTCACTGATCCAATGCCTATGAATTTATCTTATATTTTTCTTGCTAAGTTACTATGGTTGCTACTGCTATCATTACTGCTACAATATCACTGCTATCACTGTTACCATTACTGTTACTACTGCTGCTATCATCAAAACTATCATACTACTGTGCTACTAATCACTTTGCTGCAGATAATTAATCTCTAGGTGTGGTTGAATTGACAACTCAGCTGCTAATACCTTCAAATATTCTTTGGCTCCCCTTGTGTCGAATCTAAAATTTGGGTTGAATACTCTACCCTCGAAAACTGTTGCGATCCCCTATACTTGTGGGTTATCAGAACTAACCCGGACTGACGTTGTTTTTTGTGAAGAAATAAAAGTTCTCGGAATTGGATGAAACTTTTGGAGAATTATTTTGGAATAAAAGAAATTTTTTGGAGCAAAGACTTCCTGGAGGGGGCCTACTGTCCACTAGGCACCAGGGCGCGCCAACCCCCCTCTAGCGCGCCCTGGTGGGTAGTGGGCCCCTCAATACCCATCTCAGCGTGAGACCGACACCAAAAAATTCTATAAATACAGAAACCCCCGAAAATAACCCTAGATAAGAAGTTCCACCGCTGCAAGCCTCTTTATCCACGAAAACTCAATCGAGACCTTGTTCCGGCACCCTGCCGGGTGGTGAAATAATCACCGAATGCCATCTTCATCATCCCGGTAGCCACCATGATGAGGAGGGAGTAGTCTACCCTTGGGGCTGAGGGTTTCTACCGGTAGCTATGTGTTTGATCTCTCTTTCTCGTGTTCTTGATTTGGCACGATCTTAATGTACCACGAGCTTTGTTAATGTAGCTGGATCATATGGTGTTTTCCCCTCTCTATCTTGTTGTGATGAATTGAATTTTTACCTGTGAGGTTTCACTATTATTGGAATGAATACTTTTATGGATTTGAGAACACTTGATGTATGTCTTGCATATGAATACCCCTGGTGACAATGGGGTATCATATTGATTCACTTGATGCATGTTTTGGCACTCAACTCGCGGATTCATGAGGTGACATTAGGGTAATCTATGCATAGGGGTTGATGCACGTTTTCTTCTTTGTTTCTTCGGTAGAAATCTCGGGGCACTCTTTGAAGTTCTTTGTGTTGGATTGAATACTATGAATTTGAAGTTGTTTGATGCATATCGTATAATCAACTCTCGGATACTTGTGGTGACCTTGGAGTATCTAGGTGATATTAGAGTTGGTTGATGTGACCTTTAGAGTATGCGTTTGTGAAACTAAACTTGTAATATTTGTGTAAGTTGTTTGCTATAGAAGGATCTAGATCAAACTGTTAGGGATTTCTTACAAGCTAATGGCACATGATAAGTAGTCCATTTGGATATTGTCCTCTTCCAGACGCAATGTGATGCAGGGGATTAGCACCACCATCAGCAAATCTTAGATGCACACATCAAGAACAGAGAAGGGAACAAGCAGTGTTGTTGTTGTTAGTCTTTCTTTTGTGGCGTCTAGTACCTTTATTTTTTGTCCCTCCCTAGTGATTAGGGCAGATACAAAAGGAGGCCACACAGGCACCCTAGAAACTAGTAGAAGAAAAGTCTACATGGTATACAGTGCAGATAGTGGACTGAAAAAAGCACAATAAATAGTTGGAGCTGGCTGCATCACAATGCTTTTGCTTTGGCATACATTAAGAATCATATGTGGTACACAAAATTGATGATGTTTCTTGTATTATACCATTAGGAGCGATGTGTGGCACGTCCTCCCCTGCTTTTAGTTTTGTAGCATACCTATAAAATCATATGGCATGAAGATTCATGTTTCGTTCTTTTGTGAAGTAGAACTAGTACCACTGTGAAGGATAAATCAAGAAGTTCGTAGTTTGTACCGAGTTTGTTAGACATTGTACACCACAATAAGTAGTGATTCATCAGGATGACGTCCCGCCTCTTCTATCCATGTTTTTTGTGTGCATATATTTGCTATCATGTTGCTCAATGTTCATGCCTCTGAGTAGTTCTTATTTTCATTATTATTTTCTGAAACAACATTTGTGATGTTGCTTGCTACCTAATGATTGTCATAACCCATGACCAAGTTATGTGTTGAATGACAATGATAGTGGTGCTCACCATCGCTATGAGAGTAAGGATATCCGTAGGAGGTAGAATTTTTTTCATTGTGTCCATGGTGTTTTGGTAGTCAGGAAGATGCACACATCAGATTAGGCCTCTCTTTACATAAAGATGAGGTGACACTATTTTCCTCCCTTGTGTGTTGATTTGCTAATTTAGTTATAGAAACCAGACAAAAGGTATTTTGCAAGGATGCAGAAAATGGACAAGTTGTTGAGAGAGACGAAAGCTTCAAACTTTAAGTTTTTTGTGAAACTGAATTTGTAGTGTTCCACAACTTGTTCAAGATGAATGAGGACCAAATTGTTAGATATTTATCCTAACAAAATTAGAATGTGTGTATTTATTTTGTTATACATTGTGTCTTAAAGTAGCAGTACATGAAAACTAATGCATCAAGATTCCCTGTACAAAATTTAAAGAATTGAGAAGACGTCCTATTTTATATTTAGAATCATTTGGTTGCACATTTAATTGTTAAAAATTTGTAAAAGGACACCTCTATGGTATATAGAACCCAATTTGCGTCCGTGAATACTTCAGACGAGAGGTTGGGATCCTACATCCACCCTCCTAACCAAGTGATCTAGGTTCGCTTCCTTAGATTTAAACATTTTTGTGAAACTAGATTTGTGCTACTGTGCAAGTTGTGAGGATGGACAGGTGTTGACGACATACTTATATTGAGGTTATGGTGCAAACGACACATGAAGCGGTTGTGCACGGCTATGGATTTGATCAACATGTTAGTGACTAATATATGTTTCTTTTAGCTATCTGTTAGACTAAAAAGGGAGCATAGTCTGTCAAACAAAAAATAGTTCTTTCGAATGAATCATTTCATCCTCTCCTCAATCATTCTTGTTTAAATCTTGAACAAGTACATAATTCTTATTATTGTTAAACGAGTTCAAACATGCCAACGAACCACCACTAGTAACTCATATTCACATTTACTCAGATGTTTGCGAGACAAACCTACACATATTTTATTCATAATTTATTCATGACCACATCTATTTATCACATCCAATGGTATGTGACAGTTTATTGGTCGCCAATAATGGCTATATCAGTAGTAATAGCCATTAGTATGGACGAACTTGCAGCTGGAGTCCATTTTGCATTTGGAGGGCAACATCATGGCCCTCTGAATTTGTTTCGTTATCTTGCCTTGCTGAAAGCCAAAGACGCCACCAAGGTTGCCTTGGACAGCCCTCCAAATGGCCTCACATCGGCACTTCTTTGCTACCGGGCGTAGTTGCTGGCAACATTGGTCTAGGGCCTCTTGTTCACAGGCGCCCTTCCACCATTTCAAAAGTCTGGCGATCAAAAAACCCTTCACCGCCAAGCACCGCTCCATCACATAATCCTTGCAAGAGTCCAGCTTCGTCTTCTCCGGTGGGCAGTTTTGAGAACCAAACCCTCCACCACCGTTCTCATAGCTGCCGCCAACCTCTTTGTATTGTGCAAAGGTTGTGCTCACTACAAGAGAAAGGAGAGCTAGGAGGAATAAGGTCTTCATGTTATCAATGTTGTTTTGGTGGTGGTGAAGATGAACAGAAGAGATAAGAGTCCCGTTTATTTAATGGCTTTTTTCTGCCATTGTGTGACGCTTTGGCTAATGCTTATGGATTTGGTTGGATATTAATAAAGTTACTTTGCAAGCAAATAAAAATGGTGCATGTTGTTGAGATAGATGATGCTTTGTGTACTAAATGTTCCTTTCCTCAAGGTAGACCATAAATGGTTTGGCATCATAGCTTCAGATTTTATGCTTTTGTGAGTTGGACTTTGTACTATTGTGTGGGTTGTTCAAGAAAGATCCAAACAAAATTGTTAGAGAATGTGTTTTACATGGTAGTAGTACATCATAAGTAATGCATCTAGATGTCGTCCTCTTCTAGCCATGGATTTTTGTAGGTGAGATATATTAATGTTTACTTACTATTTTTTAAACAGTAGTTGGTGGTGATGGTACGTCGTCTTCCACCCCACTTCTTCTCTGATGTGCTATCGGGCTGGCTGATGGCCCTCATGACAAACTTACCGCAACAAAAAATTCGATTGACTCCTCTGCTGATTTCTCTTTCCTCGACCATACCTCACACGACCACACCAATAAGAAAACATACCAAATTTGATTGCTCTGTTGGTTCTAACCTTCTAGGTTGGCATCTCACATTTCTCCTCTTTAGTTTGCCATGTCTATCGTCGCCTCTATGCTGCCCGAACCTACATGCTGATGGGCCACCTCACTGGTCTAATATCGTTCCATTGATGATAATGATGATCACCTCATCAATTGTACAGTGTAATATGAATCGATGGAATGGAAGTAGCGTCGTTGCCTTGCATATATATCTGCGGGCCTATTCGGCAACAACCTAGTTTCCCAAACTCCTCAACTTCTACTCCTAGCTTTGATTTCCAGCTTCTCACAGCGATGGAAAAATGTTCGGCTGCGCAGCTCCTGCTTCTCGTCGTTGGCATGGGCTGACAACCCATTTAGATGGGCCGAAGCCCATTTGAGAGGAAAGCGGGCAAAGCCCAGCTCGGTAGGCTACAGCAGCACCCTTTTTCTCCTTAAAACATGTACGCGGCCGTGACGGAGAGGCTACCAAAAGGGTGATATGGGCTGTTCGGGTGAGAAATCAATCGAACCGGTACGCAGAGGTCACTTGGCGGTGGCAGCACCTCGTAATAACGATCAACTCCAGCTCCTTCGTTTTCATAGAGCCAGGAAAAGGCAGCTTCCCCAACTCCTACAAATTTGCACTAGGAGAATAATCAGCTTCCCGATTTGAACTCCATGGAGTTTTTTCGTTCGGCCGAGCTCCACTGCAGAGTCAATGGAAATTGAGAGTTGGAGCATTGCCGAATAGGCCCGAATTCATCATCGTTTTATGATACTAAAAGTAGTTCGTAGAAAAACCAGAAATAATGAATGTATATGCATCTGAATTAATTAATGATGATACAACGTGGATTGTAATATAACTCATCTGCATACTAGGGATTTATTTTAAGTTATTTGTTGAAACAGAGACAGGGTACTCAAGGAAAAATAATGATGAGTTTTTTTATCATGTTATAAACATCTTGATTAAGAATTTGAAAAAATATTGAACAAGTATTTGAAAAATGTTAAATATGTATACAAAAAAAGTTGACCATGTATTAAAAGATGATAAAACTTTTTGATCGTATATATAAACATGTTAATCAAGAATTTCATAAAATGTGGAATAAGTATTTGAAAAATGGTGATCAAGCATTTGAAAAATGATAAATGTGTACAAAAAACATATATTAGAAAAATGATGAGTTTTTTTATCATGTATATAAAAATGGTAATCAAGCATTTAAAAAACATGTGGAACAGTTTATTGTAAAATGTTGATCAAGCATTTGGAAAATGTTAAACATGTATAGGAAACAATTTGAGCATTTGTTCAAAAAGTGTTAATATTGTATTTAGAAAAATGTTAATCAAGCATGTGCATTTAAAAAATGTATTAAAATGTTTACCATATATTTAAAAAGGTTATATTTGTATTAAAAAATGTTAATCTTATATTAGAACATTGTTGTTGACATATCCAAAAAGTGTAGAAATAAAAAAGCAAACTAAACAAAGATAACCACAAAGAATAAACTAAAATAAAAAAGAAAATGAAATATAAATCTGAAGAAAAAAGATTGAAGAAATGGAGCAGAAAATGAAAATTAAAACTGAAGAAAATAAATGAAAACCAAGAAAGAAAGAAAAGAGAAAACAAACCAATAAAATGGAGAAAGAAAGGAAGAAAAATGGGTGAAAACAAGAAAAAACACAAAAACCTAAAAAGCTAGTGGAGGTGCGGTTTTATTTACTTTGAGTAGTTTGTGCTCTTTAGTTGAAACATGAAAAGAGTGATGGCTTGCGTGCAATATGTGGTTTCTTTTTACGCACGAGGCTTGTTGCTTGGACCGGTCGAGTACACCATTTTTTTAGATTCTTGCCTTCTATCCTTTTATGTTTGTTTCTTTTCTTTTTTTTGTTTCCTAAAAGTTTTGTCCATCTAGTTTTTTTTCATTGTGTTATTTTTTTCTTCATGTGTATTTGGAAATGTCCGTCATTGTGCTTTTAGAAATGTTCATTGTGCAGTTCAAAAAATGTTCAACATGCACTTAAAAATATTCATCTTGTATTCAAAAATCAAATTTTATGTTTAAAATGTTATTTGCACATTAAAAATGTGTACCATATATTTCAAAATTTGTTCAATCTGTATTTGAAAATATTATTATTATATTTAATTTTGATAATTTTTATAAGAAAATGTGCATCGCGTATTACAATAAGTTCATCGAGTATTTTTTAAATTGCATGAATGTTTCCTAAAAGTATGTGCACACTTTAAAATTTTAAGATTCAAAAAATATGTCTTTAAAGTTTATAGGTTTCTTATAATTGTCACTACTAGGTCCAAAACAATTTTAAGATTCAAAAATGTGTGATAACTTTCATAATTACATGAATACTTTTCTAAAAATATTTTGACACTTATTAAAGTTACATGAGCGTTATTTTAATTGCAAGAAAACACTTTAAAATTACATGAAATTTTGAAAAATGTGAACACATTTTAAAACTACGTGAAAATATTTTAAAAAAATATATGCGCCTTTAAAATATCCAGACAAAATTATAAAATGCATGTAAAATTATTATTATACATTACCGAAAATTACACTAATGTTTTTAAATAGAGAAAGCAGAAAAAAAATGCACAAAATGCCAAAAATTCAACAGAGAAGAAAGCATTCATGGTCTTTTTTTTTGAGCAACAGCATTCATGTACTAGTAGGCAACTGACAGCGACTCGCAGGCGCTCTCTCATGGGCCATAAAAAGGCCCATGTGAGCGACCGTGTGAGCGAGCCATCCGCTCCTATCCCAGTAAGCAATGTATAAACTTGCCTAAAAAAAGTAAGCAATGCATAAACGAACCGCGACGATATTGAGAGTTTTTTTAATTTGTTTTTCCTCTTTTTTAATTTTACTGTTCATCTTGAGCTTATTTGAGCTTGGGAGCAGAAGGAGACTTTTGAATTTTAGACTCCTATTCTACCAACTTGGGGCAATTGGTCAGTGCTGATAAATCTATTATTTTTTTAGTCCCAATATGAGCATGGAAATCACAAAGCAATTTTGTACCACTCTGAACATTATGACTGAGGCTCTCAACGGTAGACATTCGAGCTTGCCAGCTACTGCGGGTATGGGCAAGACCGACTGTTTTAATTACCTTATTGATTGTATACTCATGAAAATTAGTGGATGGAAAGAAAAAATGTTATCCATTAGAGGAAAGGAGTTTCTCCTCAAGCATGTTGTACAGACTATTCCCACTTATGTTATGTTCATCTTTAAAATTCCAAAAGAAAACATGCAAATGGATAATTGATGCGTTGTTGCAATTTTGATGGTGGTAACGAGGACAATTAGAAGAGGCTGCATTAGGCATGGTGGGAAATGTGTGTCCAATAAATAAAGGAGGTAAGGATTTTCATGACCACCATTGTTTCAGTCCAACGATATTGGCAAAACAAGCGTGTTGCCTTGTTGAGAACCCTGATTCCTTCTGTGCCACATTTTTTAGGTGATTTGTTGGATGCTAAGTTAAGAAAGGCCTCCTCTTTTATTTGGCAAAGTATCATGTCGGGGGTAAATTCGGTGGAGCACGGCTATCTTTGGAGAGTTAGTAATGGGCAAAATATTTATATTTGGGAAGATGCATGGATCCCTAATTGTGCTAATAGGAGAATTATCACTCCTAGAGGGGGTCATCGTCTGACTAAGGTTCTTGATCTCATTGATCTAGTGACCTGGTCCAACAGATGTTGTGCCCAATTGATGCACAACCCGTCCTGGCGATTCCTCTTCTTCCTCCCCTTCATAGTATGGGGGATTTCATTGCACAAAGTTTAACAAAAAAACATTCACTATTATGCCATCTTATTTTGTGGAATGGGATCGTCAACATGGGATGAAATTTAGGCAAACTAACAAGATGGGTCAAATTGATGTAAATACTACTTGTAGTAAGATTTGGAGATTATCTTGTCCGATCAAGGTAAAAAAATATTTTTGGTGTACGTTGCATGGCACCCTTCTCAATCATGTTACACTTGGCAATAGACATTTAATAGTTATTTCAGTGCCCAAAATGACTAGAGTATACAAATCATATGTTATTTCAGTGCCCAAAATGGCAAGGGGGTTTGGAGCTTGTTGGGATTGGATGAAGTGATTAAAAAGTTTGTGAAGTTGAGCGAGGATGTCCTTGAGTTTTTACTCTATTTGACAGATAAAGATATGTCTATTTTTGGGCCTTCATAATGTTTCATGAATTGATGGCTATTACCACTTGGTGCTTTTGGTGGGAAAGGATCACGAGGAAAAAAATACAAGATGCTAATTATCTTTTTATGGGGATTCACGCCGGGCGGGAAATTACGTTGCTTCTCTTTCCCGTAAAGCTACCATGAAGAAGGGGGTTGGACCCTATCACCTAAGGGATATGTTAAACTTAGTGTTGATGTATCTTTTGATCAGGGTTTGCTAAGTTGCTCAACTGTTGTTTTTATACGTGATGCTAATGGGATATTCATTGACGGTTAACTAGAAAATTGATGTGAGGACGTCCTCATTGCAAAGGCTCTTGCACCGAGATTTAGTCTACACCCGATACAAAAGGCGGATGTTAATCATCTTGTTATTAGCGTTGATAATTTGGATGTCACTTATACCATATGATGTCGGAACAACAGTGGCAATTTTTGATGATTATTATTATATAGCTTGTGATTCTCCTCCCATTTAGTCTCGAGCATTGTAATAAGAAAGCTAATAATGTTGCTCATAAGCTCGCTAGGCTGACTAATAATTGGTTCGAGGAGCATTTGAGCGAAATTGTGCATATCTTTCAATTGATGATGCAACTGTTATTATGCATTAATAAAGTGGTTTGTTTTTAGAAAAGAAGATGAGAGTTTTTAAAGAGCACCTGCGCTGTCACCCGTTTCCGGCCTCTCGCAGCCTACTTCCCTCTCACCCAACGGCGAGGCTATGTATGATGCTGCAGGGCGATGCCCCCCCCCCCAACTTTCATAAACAAGGACGGCTTAGATTAGAGAAAATATAACCTTTAGCCCCCCTCCCAAATATACGTATTTGTTGTTTGCCCCTCCTGAAAGTCTTGCCTACTTCCGCCACTGCTCTCACCGGAACGTTTTAAAAATGCCATTGCTGTCGCGCCATCCTCCCGCACCGACCTTCCCCGCCGAGCGCCACCGCCGCCTTGCCTCG
>NC_041393.1:716155399-716160125 GCF_002162155.2 Triticum dicoccoides | reverse complement strand
ATCGAGCAGCGGATCAGGACGGGAATGTCTCCCCCACGTTGGCGAAATGGGGGAATGGACGGCAGCCTTTCCATCGCGGTCGGGCCGGTCTGAGCGAGCGAGTGAGATCATCCGAGCGAAGCGTGCGTCCCGTTGTCGTGCCGAGCCAGCCCGCCTCGCCGTCCTCGCGAAAAGCCCCTCTCCCACCCCACCACTGGGCTCCTCAACCCCCCACTCCTCCTCCTCCTCCTCCCCCGCACCCGCCTCCGCTAACCCTAGCCGGCGCCGCCCGTCGCCCCGGCGTCGAACGAAGTCAGCGGCCGGCGCAGATCCCGCCGCGCCCCGCCCCCCGCCGCGGCGCGGGGAGGACGACGGTACGTGCGCCCTCCTCCCCGATCGATTTCCCCGTCCTGCCCCCTGCCGCCTCCGACAAACGCGCGGCGGGCCGATTCGCTGGGGGTCTCCGGGCCACGGGGCGGCCACGCCGGGCGGCGATTGGCGGGGCTCGGCGGCCTCCGTCGCGTTCGATGTTCGGTGATTCTGGGCGGAGGCGCTCCGCTCCGTTGGGTAGGGCCGCCGTGGACGTGCGGGGCGGATTGGTTTGGGAGTTCCGGCGCCGGAGCGTGGCCTGGTCCGGTAGCCCGAGTAGGCTCTCAGCTCCCGATGTGGTTGCCTGATCTATATCTATTCTTCACCTCTTTGTATGTGTCCTGTTGCTCAAATTGGGACAGGGCTTGCGCAGGGAGGCCAGCTAGTGGTCCATAAACCAAGCCCCGCGTCGCGATAAGGCGTTTGCTCACCCTTTTTGGAATGTTCGTTGGCGATTAGCGCAATAGAAAGCAAGGTCTCTGGTGATGTAGTAGTCCCACGGGTGGTGACCGTTGCGACTAGATAGGCTGCGTTATTGCCTATTCGCGCTAACAGACAGACGTGTGGTGGCGCGTAGATAGCAGCTTAAGCGCCGCCGGGGTTTCTCGGTTAATTACGTAGCCGGAAATTCTCCATGGGCCGCGCCGTTACGGTTGGCATGGCCACCTTTTGGTGGCGTTTAGTGTAATGATTGATGGATGCGTGAAGATGATTTTATCGTGGAGGTTTAAGGTGTTGATCGTAGATAGAAGCCCCCGTGTTGTCGTGTGTCATATCACGGTGCCTCCAATCCAAAGAGAGCCACCAATTTCCCGCGATTTTTTCCATTCAAATGATTTCCTTTTCTTTTAAAGTTTTAATGTACCACCAATGGGAAGGTATAAATATCGGCATTAGTCGGAGAATTTTTTTCTGCAAAGAAGTAATTCTTATGAATATTGAAAAGGTCACGTGCAGATTCTCTTTATGTACATAATGGATTGGTGGGAGTAGATTTTTAGCTAGTTAAAGACTTGAAAACATGTCGTTGATTAGTATTTTTTTGGAAAAAACAAGCGTGACGTGGCTATTGACGACTGTAGATCTTCCTACATTAGTGATGGGGATATATACAAGGAAAATTATTATGGGCCACATTGGCTAACTTATCCTAGATGGGCTGTAAATTGACTAGGTACCAAAAATACTCCAGACAAATAAACCCTATCAAACATGCCCTAAGCCTATTTTGATGATCTCGACAGGACTTCGCTTGCCACAGAAAGGGCTAAATGGAGTTATATTAGGTCATGGAAAACTGAAAAGAGTATGCAGTAGCAAGGCTAAACTGCTAAAGCCAAAAGCATTTAGTAACTTAAACTGCTCCTCAGTTATTTGGATAAAAGTATACTTGGAAATATAGTGTCATAACATTATATCTGTCCTTTATGCATGCTCATTTGTTTTTGCAAAATTGTTGCAGGATGACATCAGCATTTCTTCATGTGGCCACAGAAACATTTATGCTTCTGTTTTGCTGTGCAATTGCCAATTGGACAGGTCTTTGTGAATTGAAGTAACATCATTATGTCTTCTGGCGGGAGCTCGCGTTCTAGAACTAGAAGTGGCCTTGTCAGGGGAAACAATATCAGGGATCCCAGCAACAATTCATCTGCTAGAACAAGAAGTCAGATTGCCAGGGGAAACAGCACCATGGATTCCAACGAGCTATCATGTTCTAAAACACGAAGTGGGCTTGTTAGGGTAAACAATATTGTGGATTCCAGTGAGGGTTCATCTTCTAAAGCACGAAGTGGGCTTGTTAATGTAAACAACACCGTGGATTGCAATAATGGTCCTTCTTCTAGAACACGAAGTGGGCTTACTAGGGCAAACAATATCTCGGATTCCAGCAAGGGTTTGTACTCTACAACACAAAGTGGACTTGTTGGAGCAAACATTGCTATGGATTCCAATGATAGTTCAGGTTCTAAAGCACAAAGTGAACTTGTTAAAGGAAACATCGATGTGGATTCCAATGATGGTTCATGTTCTAAAACGCGAAGTGGGCTTGTTAGAGGAAACATTGTTATGGATTTCAATGAAGATTCATCTTCTAAAACGCAAAGTGGGCTTGTTAGAGGAAACTCTGCTATGGATACCCCCAAGGATTCATCATCTTCTAGAAGACGAAGTGGGCGTGTTAGAAGACGGCCCGCTGATAAGGCATGCAAATCTCTAAATTCTTCCCTTTTTTGTTTGTTTTGGGTGCAACGTAACAGTATATATATATATAAAATAAAATCATCACTTCTCTTTTCCTTGCTAGGTAGAAAGCATGGATGAACCAGTCATTAAGGGCCCACCTGATGAATGTGAAGCAGATGGTCCAGGAAAAAATAGATCAAATTGCAAGAGTGATCTGGTATGTTGTAATCATCTTTGCTTTTGTTGCTTTGCATCTGAAACACTATATCTAGCTATAATTATATAATTATTCCACTAGGTGCAACTCAAGGATAGCCCAGACATTAAGGGGTCAGATGGAAGTTCCAAAGAAGACATACCAGTAAAGGATCGATTGAATTACAAGAGTGATCAGGTATTCCACAATTTATTTTTTATCCTGCCTGTTCTACATAAATACAATACACTCTGTCTGACTCATTCCATTACTAGGTTCAGAGCAAGGATGAACCAGTCATGAAGGGGCCTGATGGATGGTGGAAAGAAGAAAGCTCCAGCAAGACTGGATTAAGGCACACGACTGATCTGGTATGCTGCTGTACTATTTCCCTCTCTCGCTCCACTCTGTCTAAAACGGTAGAGCTAAGATACTATAATTGTCACTACTAGGTCCAGATCAAGGATGGTCTACTCAGTAAGGGGCAGTTGCCTGATGGATGGCGAAAAGAAGTCAGGCCAAGAAAGGACGGAACTAAGAGTGATCCAGTATGCTGCAATGATCCATTTCTGCTTGCTCTTTATCTCTTTGAGACTTGTCTATCTAAAATCTAAGCTATTTTAGCCAACCTAGTTTCATGTCAAATTGAAATAATGTATCACCAGCATCCATATCAAAATGTCATGTTGAACATTGTACTACCAGCCTACTATAATATGGCTAAGATATTATAATTGTCACTACTAGGTCCAAATCAAGGATGGGCTACTCAGTAAGGGGCAGTTGCCTGATGGATGGCGGAAAGAAGTCAGGCCAAGAAAGGACGGAACTAAGAGTGATCCAGTATGCTGCAATGATCCTTTTCTGCTTGCTCTTTATCTCTTTGAGCCTTGTCTATCTAAAATCTAAGCTATTTTAGTCAACCTAGTTTCACGTCAAATTGAAATAATGTATCACCAGCATCCATATCAAAATGTCATGTTGAACATTGTACTAGCCTACTATAATGTGTCTGCGCTTTATTTTAATCGAAAGAACGGTAAGGAGAAAGACCTTAAGGCATAAACGTAGAGCCTGAGTCCACAAGATAGTATTTTCTCTCCATTCTCAACTCACTCCTTATATCATAATTCAGCACCGACTCTTTCAGTCTTTCCTGCCTCCTAGCATGCTTTTACTCTGCATCTACTACGTGATAGTCATTTTTACTGTAAATTATGCTTGAAGCCAGTAACTGATTACACTTTTAGTCCCATCATTCTCAAGGACTGCCAAGAAGTTGATTTTCTGAATAGGTTATTAGCATCTAACCGTGTTGATAGCAATTAGCTTTGGCCGCTTACTGAGCTATCTTTTTAGCGTTCTGAAGATATACTCGAGTTTTCTTATTAGAATGCCCCCCGAAAATCTAATTTTCCTTGACATTGTTTTGTGTACTTTCTGTTGAACCCCTTGTTTTACCTCATTCTTTTGATCTCTGCAGTACTACACTGACCCAGTCAGTGGTTATGAATTTCGCTCTCTGAAGGACGTGCAACGTTATATTGAATCAGGAGACATAAGTAAATGCAATGTTAGGCCAAAGAAGAGAACTGCCCAGGGTGCTTGTATTACACAGAATCAAGATTATGTGAGTTCCTCCTATTGTTTTCACTTTCTGTAGCTTGCATGTTTGTTCCATTAGAACATAGAAAGAACGTAAGTGCTATGTATGTAGGTATCCTAGTTACCATTCCTGGAACCAAGCCAATGTTTTCGAGTCGATGAGTCGACGAGTCGCTCAGGGGGGCCGACTCTAGACTAGTCTAGACTAGTCTAGACTCATGGTCGATGAGTTGACATGGCGACGAGTCGACGTGAGTTAAGCAGCAGCCAGGGGAGGAGCACAAGTGCTCAACAGCAGCAGCAGCAACAAGGGGAGGGGCACACCAGCAGCCACATCAACCAGGGGAGGAGGGGAGGAGCACAACAGCAGGAACAGCAACCAGGGGAGGG
>NC_041393.1:716137791-716155135 GCF_002162155.2 Triticum dicoccoides | reverse complement strand
AGGGGAGGGGAGGAGCACAGTAGCAGGGGAGGAGGGGAGGAGCACACCATAGGAGGGGAGGAGCAGAACAGCAGCAGGGGCAACCAGGGGTGGCGGCTGGAGAGGGTTCGATCGGGGGGAGGGGGTGGGGGATGATCGATCTAGGTTTCCAGGGGAGATGGGCCGGCCCATATAACAGTTGGGCTCAATTTAAGTGAGTCGCTCGACCCAGAAAGAGCGACTAGTCGTGACTAGTCGAGACTAGTCGCTCGAGTCGCTCGACTCATGCCAGGAGTCGAGTCGAGAGTTTGAGTCGAACCTGGAGCAGCGACTCATCGACTAGTCGTCGACTAGTCGCGACTAGTCGAACGACTCGAAAACAGAGAACCAAGCTCCAGCTAATCCTTCTACTCTTAATTGATACTGGCAAATTTGTTCCTCATCATGTGGCAATTCTTGGTGGTGCAGTGTGCACAACCAGCCACTCGTAAATTGCTCTTGTCCTGGTTGTTCCCTTGTAGAAAGTAGAAATGGTACTGCTGTTGTGCTGTTTGTGCATGGAGCTGGGAGTTCCGATGCGCCCTGTGGCGTAGGTCATAGACGATCATAAAGCTCCGTTACTTTCTGAATTTTAATTTCATTAGATGGATCAGATATGAAACTTTAGGAGATGCGTAAACAAAGATTTTTAGTATATGAGCCACCTTCTCTTTTTCTGACCATTGTGTTAAAATCAGATAAGAGAACATGCAAGTGGTTTAGAACTTTAGGTGACTGATATATCATAGATAAGTTGGTCTCTGAAATTTAGTTTCATTAGATAGATCATGCATTAAACTTCAGGGGATAGGTTAAAGAAAAATCTCTTATATACGTGGCTTCCTTTTTCTTTTTCTGATGATTACAACTTATTAGATTATTTTGTCAAAATCAGACAGGAAGATCATCAGAATATGCAAGACCAGGTACTGCTGATAAGGCTATTCAATGTGAATTACTAACTGAAGAAGGGATCAGGCTACCATGGGAGGAAATGCTCAAGACATATACTCAAAATACAATGTTGCCAGTGTCTGAAGTCATGAAACTGATGCAAAAATGTGCGGACAAGGTTGATCCCTCGGAACACGAGAGCGTGCAACTGGTCTCTCGACAGCGTGCTTCAAGGGGAAAGAGATCTGTTCAAAGAAAAGAACCAAATGCAGAGGTGAAAACCAAGAAGCGTAAAACCATGTCTAAAGAAAAGGTCGCCACATCTCCCACTCCCAGAGTGTCACCCCGCTTGGTTGCACGGAAGGTTAATCCTGAAGTTAACACTGAGCCTCAAGATGAGCCGACCATTGTAAATCTTGCCAATCAGGTAAAGCCTACTGAAGAAAAAACTGCGGATGTACGAAAAGTTAATCCTGAAGGAAACACTGAGCCTGAAGATGGACCTACCAGGGTAAATCTTGTCAATCAGGAAAAGCTTATTCAACAAAAAACTGTGGATGTGAGCCAGGCAGACACTGTCATTCAAATGCAAACCAAGCATGGGAACACTGCCAATCAGTTACAGTCGAGGCAAACAGATGCTGCCGTTCCAGTGCAGATCAATTATGAGGGCACTGTCAATCGGTCACAGCTGTGCCAAGCAGACCCTGTCACCCAAATCCAAGCTGATACTGTCGTTCCAACAGTGCAGACCAATCATGTGGGCGCTGTCAGTCAGTTATGGTTGAGCCAGGCAGCCACTGCCAATCGAATACAGACCAATCAGGAGAGTACTGCCAGTCGGTTACAGTCGAACCAAGCAGAGAATGCCAATCACATACATGGTATGCAGAAATACACTACCAACTACTCACAGCTGAGAAAAGCAGACACTACGCATCAGAAACAGACTAATCAGAAAAATACTGCCAGTCAGGTACGTTCGAGCCAAGAAAAGTCGCCCTTTCAAAAGCAGGCTGGACAGAAATACGTTGCCAATTACTCACAGTTACCACAAAGCCATGGAAGCACTGTGAATCACATACAAACTAATCAGCAACACACTGCCAATCAGATTCAGTTACAGTCAAGCCAGGCAGACACAGCCAACGTTTTACGAGCTACAAAGGAATTCTTTGTGAATCACTCACTGCTGAGGCAAGCAGGTGTGAACCACATGCAGAGTAACCAGGAGGACACCGCCATTCGATTACAATTATGTCAAGCCGACACCCTGAAGCAAATGCAAACTGTGCAGGGAAATAGCACTGATCGGTCACAGCTGGTCCAAGGTTTACCTGTTAATCAAACACAAACTATTCAGGAATACTTCACTAAGCACTCGCAGCCGAGCCCAGTAAATACTGTGAATCAAATGCAGATTGGCCAGGAAAACACCGCCAATCAACTACGATTCAGTCAAGCTAGCTCTGTCAATAAGGCACAAAGTGTGCAGGAAAATACCACCAGTCGATCACAGCTGATCCAGGGTTTAACTGTCAGCCAAATACAGGCTATTCGGGAAAACAATACCAGATACTTGCAGCCACGTTATGCTGAAAATCCTATCCAACAATCTGGTTGCTCTCCGGCTCCTGAGTGGGGACATGGAGCACCTGCCATGGGCTTCTGGAATAATAATGCTGAACATCAGAAGTCGTCGGTTCCGATGCAAATAGACGCAGCACCCATTGCAACCTCCTCGGCAAATGTTGAACCGCAGTATGCGCCTGCCCCAGAACCTGTTTTGCCAACACAGACTGCGGTGCCTCGAGGTGCTGACCCATCTGGGTTCGCCCTGCCATCATTTGGAAATTCCTGGTCAGACCCATGTATCGAGTTCGCGTTCAAGACCCTCACAGGTGACATCCCTGTTCTGGATCCAACTGTCGCGGACTACTTTCCTCTGCAGCAAGACTTGAATAAAGTCGCACCACCAGATTACTCTGCTCCCTCCAACGATACTAGAAACCATACACAACATGTCAACCAAAGCAGCCACCACTCGGCCCCAAGGCCATCAAATGGGTTCTACAATGGTGGCTGGTTCCCTCCCCAGTGACGCCCTGGAAGGCTGAATGGACGAACCGTTGTGCTTTGCAAAAAGGTTGATGTTCCGCTTGTACTTGCAAAAAGGCTGTGATGTTCAGAGAGGAATGCCCAAGCGACCGAGCTCGAAGCAGTAGTCTTTGTGATCCTTCTGTGATATATTTTGTGAAAGGGCTGTAGATTTTTCCAACTTTGTTAGACATTGTGTACATCCCACCGGGTGCCTCTTGTCATAGGATCAGAATGGCTTCATAGATGCGGTGCCGTTGTAGATGATATAGCTGTGTTTTTGTTTCATGTTTTATTCTTCTTTCTTTCTGTGTAGTTGCCCGGTAAATCTCATTTGATGTATCATCAGGGCCAACTCGCTAACACACCGTTGCAAGCACCATAGTTTGACTTATCTTTGCAAGTGTTTCTGATATGCGGATAATAAATGGTGGCCTGAATCGACAGCGTTTTTCTGCAAGTTCCTGGACCAGTCTCTTGGATACAATTTGTGTTCATGGTTAGGAAGCAAATACCATTGCCAGTATCTAATATTCCTTCACTAAAGTGCATTTTCATATGATGGATAGATGCCTGCCTGGGGCAGTTGTCCCTTGCTCATTGTTTTAGTGTCTGGAACACTTCATTTCACTTCTAAAGTTCACATCTGTGAATGATACACCGTGAATTGGTGTCTTTGAAGTTTTGCTTCGTGTTCTAGTACGAATTAGTTCTTCATGATGCTCCGATTCACAGCACAGCTCCTGTCCAAAGCTTACCAATTAAATTCTCAGCAAAAGTATAACCGAAATGATCGATGCTATGGACCACAATAAGTATCAGTGGCAGTCATACAAACTACAGAAAAATGAGCACCATCAGTCAGTTAAAATCTTTAGTGCGATTTGCACGGCTCATCTATGCTTCAGAGATTCTGCAGTCCTCACACATTGTATCACAAAGCGGGCAGCAGTACATCACACATAACATGTACAGTATAACAATTGTCATAAAAGGTCCACGATAACACAAAATGAGAAAGACATGGGCACCTCTTCAGCACACCGAATCTAGTCGCGGCATCAACGACTCAACACACAAAGGGATCTGTCAGATCCAAATCACGGACGTGGCAGATATCCGAAAAACCCCGAAGACATCTATCGTCCGTGAAGTGAAACTCGGCGCCCCTTGATGCCCTCTTCTCCACCTGAAGCAACCTCATCTGTCTCGCGATGAACTCCCCGTCGGTGGTTTTCACCTGAAACGTCATTGACTCTAGCGCTCTCGCGTTCAGTACAAAGAATGTGGCGAAGTTGACCTCGGACAGACCTCCCCGGTAGGATTCCAACACTATTGTCTTCAGATGAACATCAAGGCATGTGATATCAAGATCTCGATGTTTGCGACGCCAGCAATTCTTCGGCCCTTTTTGCCTTGACATTGACCGGAAAAGAGCATTGCACTGAGAAACAATTGACAACTTCAAAAGTTAGAACAATGCAAGTATATCAAAGGCAATGCTGAACAGTAAGATTGAAGATTGGTCACCTCATTCTGCATGTACAGCTTCTCCAGGCAGGGAAAGAGTCTGAGGAAGTCAATAATCATATCCAGACTAAAAAAGCGCACTCTAAAAGCCAAGATCTTGACGGTGCGCGCCATCGTTGTCGGGCTATCAGCACCTACATGCTTTTTACGAAACATGAAGCACAATATCAGGCCAGCCGACATGCGATCTCACTAAACAAAGCAAATGCAGCTTAATTAGAAGTACGTACGTCGATGATCCTGTCGAAGCTGCAACGATCGTTGTGAACGATGCAGAAGGTCTCCAGCTTAGGCGCGTCGATCACCGACACTCGCAGGTCATCCCGTAGATTGAGATGGAGCAGCCTTTCAAGAGACGGGGCCTTCTCTATCACGAGTTCGTCCAAGTTGGGCATGCCCATGGAGTTTGAACCAACGAGAGCGACGACGCCGATGCTTCTGATCCGAGGGGAGCTGATCCGGGCGCGACGGACTCCGGAGATGTACCAAAGCAGCACGCACTCCATGGCGGGGCACGCAAGAATGAGGCTGCCCAGTGCGCCCTCCGAGATGACGACCTTGACGAGTGCGAGGCGCTTGAGCTGGGGGAAATGAAGCGATCGGACGGCGTCGTCGGGGAGGTGGCATAGTTCGAGTTTGACAAGGCGGAGCGTGGCGGCGAACCGGGAGGTGGTCGCCGGCAAGCGCGAGAGGAACCCTGTTGATTGGTTGTTGAACTCGAGCTCCTCGAGGTTGTCCAGGGCGGGCGATCGGAGCCAGGCTTCCAGCTTGGCGGCCTTGCGGCCGTTCCTCCAGGGCACGCAGAGGCGGCGCCCGGGGCCCGTGTGGGCGGCGAGGATGCGCGAGACGAGGCGATCGAGATCGCGGTGGTGGGTTGGGATTGGGAGGAGGCCGCCGCAGTCGAGGTTGAGAGGGGCGGAGCGCCAGAGGTGGCGCCACCGGGACGCGAGGACCTGGGTGCGGGCGCCGTCCTTGGTGGGAAGGAGGGAGACGATCTCGCCCAGGACAGCGTCGGGGACCTGGCTGATGCGGTCCTCGGCGGCCCCTTCGCCTTCGCCTTCTCCCGCTCCGGGCTGCGGCCCTTGGTTGCCGGCGGCTCTGCCTCCCGCCGCCGCCCGCTTCCTCTTCTTCCTGCCAGAACCAGGTCCGCGTCCGCCCGCCTCCATCTCCATGGCCGTCGATCTGTGTGGGAGGAGGGTAGCCTCGTCGGCGGCGGCAACCGCTGAAGTAGCCCGTGGAGGATACAGTACTTCTGTGGACCGCCACCACGCGGAGGTGTCCATGTTGGGCCTGGGCTCAGTCTGTGTGGTGGCCGGGCCGTGGGCCGTTTTCACGTGGTAGCAATGTGGCTCACCACAGCACAAAAAGAAGAAGAAGCAAGTGTGACGCATTGCGCTAAAAAAGGAAAGCTAGTGTGGCACATTCTCTACCAAAAAAGAATGCACCGCTAAAAAATTCAAAAGAATAAAGATGCAATATAGTATGAGTATGGTCTTCAGTTATTTTCTGTTTTGTCTCAAAAAACGTTGTTTTCTGTTTCTACATAAATAGTTGCTTTCTTTTTTCACTCAACAAATATTTGTTTTTTTAAAGAAAGATATCAAAGGCATCTTAGATATGATAATAATCAAGGAAAACGTCCAGTACCATGGAAAGGCACCTGGACGTAAAATGACCAGTAAAAAAATAAAATTACATTAAGAACACGCTAGCCTTCTTCCTCCAATTGATTGCGGCCCGCCAAAAACTTAAAATTACACAGAACCAACAGTAAGCGAAAGAGATACTTGCAAACTCCCTCACCATAATAGGCTTTAAAGACCGCAATAGCCACTTGCCGTTTGAGACGAGATCTAGAAATTGTTGAAGAAACATTGGCTGGACCATCACTCTCTTGCGGGTTGAAGTACGAGTTTACAATAATAGCCACTTGCCGCAATAGCCACTTGCCGTTTGAAGTACGAGCTTACAATAATATCAAATGCCTTGATAACATTCTTCGAGCCAAAATCAGGTCCGGGTCCGCCCGCCTCCCTCTCCATGGTTGTCGATATGTGTGGGAAGGGGAGAAGACAAGGGTAGCCTCGGCGGTGGCGGCAACCGCTAAAGTTGCTTGATCGGTTCCTCGCCAGCATGTTATGGAAGTGTGTATTATGTGTATGAATTCGAGGCATCACATAACCACACTCTTGCTCAAGGAATCATGAACCAGTACTTGAGATCCCAGAGAAAAGTAACAGAAGCACATATAGCAAATGCCGAGGTTGCAAAGTCAGTAGGCATTTCAAATAAAGCAACATTCGATTTGATGGCCAAGGAAGCATGTGGAAGTGAAAACCTTGGCTTTATAGGTGAAGATTTGAAAAATCGTTTGTACTCAAAGAGAACAATAAAAGCAAAGCATGGTGACACAGGGGGAGTATTAGAGTACATGGAGAAGAAGGTCTCAGAAGATGTCAACTTCTTCTATTCAATTCAAGTTGATGAAGATGAGTTGATAACTAATATTTTTTGGACTGACTCGAAAATGGTATCAGACTACGCATTATTCGACGATGTTATATGCTTTGACACCACATACAGGAAACTAGATGATGGACGCCCATTTGGTTTGATTGTTGGGGTGAATAATCATCAAAAAACTGTTGTCTTTGGCGCCACACTTCTCTATAATGAAACTGCTACAAGTTTTGCTTGGCTTTTCAGAACTTTCCTAAAAGTTATGTCTAGGAAACATCCACGTACAATTCTCACCGATGAAGATGCAACAATGGCAAAGGCAATCCGTAAAGTGTTCCCTCATTCTCACCATAGACTTTGCGTCTGGCATATGAATCAAAATGCTTGCAAGCATCTCGCTGGAGTTGTTGATGAATATAAGAAATTCAATGTTGATTTTCAACATTGTATATATGATATAGAAGAGGAAGATGAATTTGTAAGTGCATGGAATAAAATGATTGACAAGTATGCACTAGGTGACAATGCATGGTTGCAAAGGCTATTTGAGAAGAAAGAACAGTGGGCACTAGTATATGGTAAAAATACGTTCTCTGCCCACATGAGCACTACCCAATGAAGTGAAAGCATGAACAATGAACTAAAGAGGTACATTAGTGTTAAATATGACATGCTTACTTTCTTTGAGCATTTTGAACGGCTAGTTTCAGATAAAAGATGTGAAGAGGTGAAGTATGACTTTAAAGCAACACAAACTACTCCAAAGTTGAAGGCTGAATCAAGCCATATGCTAACACAAGCTGCAGCTACATATACTCCAGCAATATTCAAGATGTTTCAATATCAAGTGCTTCGGACTCTGAACTACGACACATTGCTTTGTGATGAAAGTGACACAGAGTTGAGGATTTATATAGTAAAATTTCATGGCACACAACGAGAGCATGTTGTTAGATTCATTCCAAAAGAAGAAAAGGTTAGTTGCAGCTGCAAAAGGTTCGAGTTTTCTGAAATCCTTTGCTCTCATTGCTTAAAGGTACTTGATATTAATAATATCAAGCATATCCCTGGAGAATATATCTTGAAAAGATGGACAATTGATGCCAAAGTTCTAGATATAACAAGCAAATGCAACCGCATGAGAACCTAAAAGCAAGAATGTCCAATCGCTACAAGGAACTATGCAGAATGTTCTTGAAAATAGCTGCTCGTGCCGCTGAGTCAGAAGACTCATACAATAAGGCTGCTAAATTTGCAGAGCAATTAGCACAAGGTGTGGAGAAATGCTTGAAGATTAGAGCTGATCCAGATTTGGGAGACTCATGTACTAAAGAAGGTGCATATTATATTAATAATAATTTCCTAGACTATTGACAAACAAAGACTGATATTTACCATTACAATGGCAGCAGGAGTGAACATCCCCTGTAGCAGAATTTCAAAACACAATGATGGGCTTGCAAAGCCAAAAGGTATGAAGGTCAAGGAGAAGACTGTCAAAGGATCAAAAAGGCCCGTTGGTGGATTTGAGAAAGCAACTTCAAAGAAGACAAGGAACACAGATGATATTGCACAACTAGAGCCTCATGGCACCTCAAAGGTATTATACTTCGTCGCTTTGAGTCCTATAAAACCTTCAACATTATTGACCTTTCATATCATTTTTCATAGCCCCCTTCAGAGAAAGCAACTTCAAAGAAGAAAAAGAACAAAAAAGATATTGTACAACTACAACCTCATGGCCTCTCAACGGTATAACGATGTTGCTTGTTTCTTATAAAACACTCAATTGTATTGACCTTTCTCTATCATTTTCAACAGGGTCCTTTGGAACTTTTCGGTAACCAAATGGGTGCATATCAATTACACTACAACACTATCCTAAATGCTTCAATGCAACCATCAATTGGTAATACCATCCCGATGCCACCGCATACCCAACAACTGTTGGCGGGATTCCAACCATACGACACAACAGTGGTAGAAGCAATCCACTCTTTCAAGTTTACGATTTTTTTAAACTTCATTGAAACTAAACTTTGCTACTTTGTGCACAGGGTCATCCGTCATACCACATGTCCACCTATTTACAGCAGCAGAACTCTGCTCAGCCAACACCTATCCTAAATGCTACAATGCAGCCATCAGCTGGTCCGAGCTTCCCGATGCAACCACAAACCCAAGCACCGCACAACACTCCAGTGGTACAACATTCCACCCTTTCGAGTTTTCCATTTTTTAAACTTCACTGAAACTGATAGTTGCTACTTTGTGCACAGGGTCATCCGATAAACCACAAGTACACCTTTTTACAACAACAGAACTCTGATTTGAATCCCTGCCTGATAGAGGCCATTGGAGCCTCTAACTATAGTTCGATGACAGGAGAAAATCAAGGCTTCCTTCTTCAACAGAAGGCGACATCTATTGTAAATGCTACAATGCAGCCATCAGTTGGTCACACCATCCTGATGCCACCACAGACCCAAGACCCACACTATACTCCAGTGGTATAACATTCCATGCTTCCAAGTTTTCCAATTTCTCAAATTCAATCAAACTGAAATTGCTACCTTTCTGCCCAGGGTCATCCGACAAATCACATGTCTACCTATTTACAGCAGCAACACTCGGCGCAGAATCCCTCAGTGCAAAGGACCATTGGAACCTCTACCTCTAGTATGATGACAGGACAAAACCAAGCCTTCCTCAATCAACCGAAGCCAACATGATCTATTTTGTTGTCGCGAGTTTTATCTCATGTGTGTTTTGACTTCAAAGTTGCAAATAATTTTTATTAGAACTTGTATGTACCATCAACTGAATGCTACTAAATGTCCCCAATCAAATATACTAGTTCACATATATTTTTTAATTGCGTACTAATTCATAGAATTAGCTATGAACAATTTTCCACAAGCATCGTGCTTATATGAGCCTCTAAGCTATCCTTCTCATTTTAAGTTACGATGACCGGGATCCCAATGATCCATTTCAATTATGCATAATATATGTACACTGAACCATCTATCTAAATGTCATGCTTAGAGGCATAGAGCGAGCAGAGAACAGATTGACAATCAGCCCGAATTCAGCATGCAAGGAATCTTAATTTAACTGAATGAAAGCAGAGTATTGGAATTGCTATTAGCTCTCCCTTCTCTGAATTGAACACACATCTTAACTGAATGAAAGGAGAGTAATGGAATTGCTACTAGCTCTCCTTCTCTGAATTTAACACGCATGAGACGGGAATGGTACAAGAAGAAGAGGAAATTACCTGTGTTATGCGTACTGCATGTATGAGCTGCAGTCCCTTTCTTCTTCCTCTCTGAGTACCAAATTGATGGCGCTGATGCTGATTCTCGATGTCCTTCCCCTCTATACTCGGCCCCTCCTCCAAAAGCCCAAGCACCTGTCAAGGACACGCCAACCTCTTGCGTGGCCGTCCCACATGCTCCCGCTAGGCTCCGCATCTCGGATCAGCGAGCACGGCGCCGCGAAGGATCCCGTCCCCACCGAACTGCTGTGCGACTAGGTCGAGCAGGCGGACTACAGCGGCGGCCACCCGAGCCGGGGATGCTGATTCAGCAGGCGTACCACGGCGGCGGCCAGCCGAGCCGGGGATGCTGATTCAGCAGGCGCACGCGGGCGGCGGCCAGCCGGGAGCCGGGATGGGGGTGAGATGCGTGAGTGCGCACGCCCGAGTAGAAGCTGCACGGTAGCGCGACGACATCCGGTTGATGGGCAGGAAGTGCTTGGAGGCTTGAGGAGCAGGAGCAACAGAGGACATGGAAAGCTTCAGCTGAGCTTGAGTTCCGACCAAGGAGAGGGATGTGGATAAGGGATGTATCCATACAGACGGCAATCAGTATCACGATCTGTATTCTGTTTTTTTTTGAGAGAAAATCCGCAGCGGGAGGGGGCTCACGCACAGCCGTGCGATGTCTGCGTCGTACCGATTGTCGCACGCCAAGGCCGCAGGCAAGCCGCGTCCAGGATTTCCTTTGGCATCGATGCCTCTCCTATCGCCCGGCGCTTGTGCCTTTTTTTTCCGCATGCATCTGTTTTGACGAGAGTCCGAGGGCTAGATCGACGCTAAAAAAATCAGCTAAGCGCTCAACCTAGCGGTCCTGCGTTGGAAAGGCAGACTCCTTCACCTATGCTTCTTAATTAATCCTTTTTTTAATGATGCAAGCGTTCAAACAAGCGCTTCTGCATTGAAAATGCCCTTATGGGCTTAGAAGTTGCTTCAAGGCCATGGCAGGCTTTGGTTACAAATCTTTAGGACCAAGTACATTACCCATGGTTGAGCGGAGTTACCTCACTCAAAGATCCCAGTTTGCCAAGGCTATCGGGGAGGCTCAACATTTACTGCATCTTAGAACGCGATTTGAGGTTCATCATGGTCATATAGCTTCCTTCTGGCTCGACGCATGAACTGGGGATGAACCGTTCAGTACTAGGTTTCCTTGGTTTTTTTGCGATTTTGGAGGAGCCCAAGGCTTAAGTCGCTCATGTATGGGTCGGGGGCAGATGACCCCTCGTTGTAAGCTCTGTTGGGCCCGTTGGACTTGGCGGAATGGGATGAGTTGGTCAGAGCTGGTGGGGATAAACATCTTCGGCGGCTAGGATGTGGCTAGTTGGAAACTCGAGACCATTTATCTATGAGCTCCTTGTACAAAGAGATTTTCAAGAAGTTTGGGGTTTGTGACACAATGAATATTTGGAAAGCATGTATCCAACTAAAATCATTTTTTTTCTGGCAGATTGCTAGAGATTGCATCCCTAGTGGGAATCATGTCCTTACGCGGCATCGGCCGACCGATGTGTGTGGTGCGGTCGGGATGAAACCTACAACCACATTTTATTTCGATGTGTTGTGGCTTAGTTTGTGTGGAGTGCGGTTCGGGAAGCAACTGCTGCTATTCGAAAGCCGACTGGCTTTATTGACTTCGAAACTCTTATTATGGGAATCTAGGGCAGTGATCACAAATTAGCAATGAAATCATTTTTTTTTTGTGATTCAAGAGCTGTATATTGACCAAAACACATGATTACAATTTTTCTTGATACAATCAACTAAGAAAGCAGGAACATAATTAATGCATATGCATCTACGCCTAGACGAACTTGTTTGTTTGGCACAGAGGTGTGCAAGCTCATTAGCTTCCCTAGGCACAAAATTGAGCTGGAAAGACTCAAAGTTGCCGCTTAACTCTTGAACTTCATGAAGAGTTGCAGCTATTACTGAGGGATCAAAATTATTTGAGTTCCACATGGTCACAATTTGTTGTTTCCAGAATCACACGACGAAGACCAAGATTGCAGGCAAGCTGTACACCATCCCTGATCGCCATAGCTTCCATTGCTGTTGCAGTCGCTATAGCCCCCGTTACCCCAGGCCCAATTTCGCCCCCCCGATCTTCGTCCTTATGAACTGTTAGGAACAAAGCTGCTTCTGAGGGGATAGATTTCAGGGAGCTCCTACGCGTCGCATTTTGCAGCGAGTAGCCGCCCGGCGCACACAGAAGCAACTAACTGGGCCGGCCCAACAGTGAAAGTGCATGTGCAAAATCCAAAAATAAGGCGCTATGTCGGGTTCGAACATAAGACCACACATACTACTGATAACCAGCACAGATGAAGAGAGTTGTTGTTCAACATCTAGCTCGGGGTTTTAATAACACAATATTATTAGATCAAATGTCTGCTGAAAATTCAAACACGATTTTTTTGGAGAAAGTAAATACTTTTTGAAATATGAAATATGTAAAAACAAATTGAACAAAATTTCAGAAACTTGAACATTCTTTCATTTTGTGATTTTTTTGAAAAATGAAAATATTTTTTGGAATTCAGAATAAAATAAGAAACATGAACATTTTTTTAAACTCCGAACAAAAATTGAAAACATGAATATTTTTGAGTATGTGAACAAAATTTGAAAATACGGACATTTTTAATCTATGAATTTTTTATAAGCACGAACAAATTATTGAAAAAGCAAACAATTTTATGAAAAATGCGAACATTTTTTGAAAATATATTTTTTTCTGAAAATTACCGAAGATTTTTAAATTTGTGAATAGAGCTCGAAAATAGGAAGATTTTTTCAATGCTCGAACATTTTTTGTAAAGTGCAAACATTTTTTTTGTAAAGCGCAAACATTTTTTGAATTTGTGAACATTTTAGAAAAAATGAGATCATTTTTTGAATGGGAAAAGTTTTTTGAAACTCCGAACAAAAGATTTTTTTGAATTTCAAAAAATAGTTGAAATTTCAAACTTATTTTGAAGCAAAAAAGAAAAAAGGAAAAAAATAAAATAAAACAAAAATGAAATAGATAATACGGAAAAGAAAAGTAAAAAAGAAACAAAAAAAGGAAATTAAAAAACTTGCCTTCTAGTAGGTTCCAAAACCGATAAAAACCGTCTCAGAAACTTCTAGAAAGTTCCTAAAACCGGCACTGCCTACAACGGGAGATGGGCCACCCAGTTGATCGCGCCACTGTGCGACTTGTCGACTATTTGACGCAAAGAGCATCAAATCGGGTTTTCCTAGATTTCAACCATCCAGGTGACCTTATCTACAAAATGCTCTCTCCACGGTCCGCCGCCGCGACGAGCCGGAGATGGTGTCTGACGGTCTCCTCTGGGTGACAGTGCCTAGGGTTTTAGCCGTCCATTTATATCTGTGTACTTCTTTTCCTAGTACTACCATGCTCTAAATTTTGGCACCAACTACTCATAATTGTTTTTTAAGAAAAGATCAGATCTATTATAATGATTCACCGGAAGTACAAAATACCTAAAACATAATAAAAATTACATCTAGGTCCATGGACCACCGAACAACTATTGCTACCGTCAAAATGAGCCGCTGATGCGCTGCTGTCGCCACTCCTACACCGGAGCCGGTCTGACCTTGTCGATGACAGCCGGGAAGTCTTCGTGCATGTGCCCCCTAAGGACCAGCGTCCTACAGCCGGGGTCGTCCTCGTTGAATCGATCTGAAGAATTAAACACCAAATATCGCCGGTGCGTATGTACGGTGATAAATCCAAACCTCGTCGGGAGCTGGCAGGATTATTCTACGCTGGAGCTCCATCTAACGCGTCCAAGCAGACAAACTTGAGGAGGATTGGAACCCGAAAGACCGACTCGAAGAAGAAGCGCCGCCATCCGTCCAAACACCGCCCCTGCGAGAACTAGAACCCTACCTATCTACTAGCCGGAGAAGAGGCACCAGAAATCCCTTCCCCGCCACCGGCCGATAGAGCGACAGGCGGAGGGGAGGCGAATCCATGGGCTAGCCGGTGAAGATCGAGGGGAGGAAGGTTTTCCCAGGAGCAGAAAGATTAACTAGTCATAATTGTTTAACTAAGAAAAGAGAAGAATTGTTCTTTTTCGGGTTTGCTATTTTTCAATCGACCAATAAATTAGTCAAATATCAGTCGACACTAAATACCATCGATCTGTATTCTGAAGTAAAAATCTATGCAAGATTTGTTCTTTCAGGATTTTGAAAACAAAGACACTATTAATTTCTTTCACTAGATGATCAATTTTTTTATAATGCAGTGTACTCTTTTTTAATGTATATGAATAAATTTTAAAAATCGTGAATATTTAGTCGGCTAAGTGCTTACTAAATTTACATTTTTTATCCATTATTCTGCTCTTATTTAGCCATTGATAGGATAGAGATTGAGATCCAAGGATTTTTTTTAATTAAGACTTCAATAACAAGATAATAGTCGATGGAGTACACTTGTTTAAAAACCGAACATTGTATACCACACAAAACATATCATAAAAAGCAAGCCGACGAATAAATGGAAAGTCTACACATATGTTGAAGCAAATCGTCTAGCTAGCACTACTTCAACGAAGGGAACTCGTTGATGTCATCTATGCTTGGTGGCGACGGCGGAGCAGCCTGTTGGGGAGCCGGCGGCGCCTCCACGACTTCTGCAGGGGCCGCCTGGTAGGGGTAACGCGACATATTGCGTTGCTGCCTCTTTGGAACTTCGAATCTACCGTCTTGTACCTTGCTGCTATCAGCCGAAGCCCCTGGGCTCCTGTCATCACCAGAAACTCCATTGTTTGCCTTCGCTCTTGCCCCGGCCTCCGCCCTGGCCCTGGCGCAAGCCTGTCTCTCCAGCTGATTTTTCCTGATTATGTAGTCCCGTGCGGTAGGGTAGGCCTGGGCGAATAGATCCTTGGTAAGACTGGCAGCCGGCGTCGCCGTCTTCTTGTGCTTGGCCGCCGGCGCATCTTGTTTGGCATGGGCGTCGTCGAGGTCGGTCACGAGCTTGTCCCCGGGATCATTGCTGTCGAGGAGCGCGAAGAGGTTGATGCTGGGCTTCAGTCCCGCCATGTCGATCGGGTAAGCAAATCCTGCTGCGGCGGATCGAGCGAGGACTTTCCTGTTCGTGACTTGGAGGCTGCCCACCAGGCTTGTATATATAGATAGCTTGATTGACGCGCTCGTACAGTCCGAGTCCAATTAGATAGTTGCTTCATTACGGGAAGAGCTAGGGCTGGGTCCGCACATTGTACGAAGTGGAGATGGAGAAGGACTAGGACACATCCTCCGACTTGGTTGCAACAGTCCGGCCGGGCTTCAACTTCCGGTGTCTACGACGTACGTGCAATTTTTTTGCTAGTTATCACCGACTGGGAATATAAATATCCCTAGCCTCGGTCCGGGCATTAGAAAGAATTAAGGCCTTATCGGATCACGCTTCATTGCTCACCGATTTTGGACAACCAATCCCAAGCTCTGATTGTCACCAATTTAAATTTGAATTGAGATGGCTCACTAGAGAGGGATTTCATGACCTGGTTAAGAAAGTGTGGGCACGCCAACCTCACGGTAACACACCCATTCAAGGATGGAATAATCGAATTCGTGCATTGCGTCGATTCCTTCGTGGATGGGCCAAACATACTGCTGGCATCTACAAAAAAGAAAAACTGCGACTATCTACCTTAATTGATTCCCTTGATAAAATAGCGGAGTAGAACACAAAGAGTTGTGGGCGATGTTACATTATTGCGCTCCAAATCAACCTGACATGCTAGGTTTCCATTTCCTCGATGTTCCATTATTGTAATTTTTTATGTTGTAATATCTGCCTCGCTATGCTCCATCATGTACCTTGCTAATATTCGTCGAAGCACCAACGCTCTTATCATCACCAGAAACTCCACTGTTTACCTTTGCACTTGCATCCGCCTCCGCTTGTGGCTTTTTCTCTGCCTATGCCTTTTGGATTGGCCTTGTAAGTTGGGATCGATCCATATTGTGGATAGGGAGTTTACAATAACTTATTTTGACCCTCTAGCGGATAAGATCACAACTAGATTGGAACCTTGGTAGGATAAATATCTGGCCAGGGTGGGTCTCATTCTCCTTCATTCTTGCCTTACGAATGTCCCCATGTATGTGATATACCTCCTCCAGGCCAGAGTGCATGATAAGTTTCATAAGGTGCGGTCTCATTTCTTTTGGCAAAAGAAGCGAACAGAAATACCACATGGTTCGATGGGCAACTATTTGCTGCCCCCAAGGAAAGTAAGTGTGGGCCTAGGGTTCATCAACACGAAGATCAGGAACTGGTGTCTTATATGGCTAAATGGGCTTGGAGGTTGCTTCAAGGCCAGGGGGTTTTGGTTACTACTATTGAGGAAGAAGTATATGACCGATGGCCTACAAGAGCTAATAGCCTCGACTCGAAAATCCAAATTTGCTAAGGCTATCGGGAAGGTTCAACATTTTAAGCATCTTGGAACGAGATGGTTCATTGCAGTCATAGAGCTTCCTTCTTCGCTTACCGTATGGACTAGGGACAAACTGTTCTATACTAGGTTTCCTCGACTCTTCGCGATTTGGAGGAGCCTAAGGCTAAAGTCGCTTGCGTATGGGTTGGGGCTGGTGGGCCCCTTGTTCTAAGCTTTAGTTGGGCTCGTTGGACTTGGCGGAATGGGACGAGTTGGTCGGAGCATTGGAAGGGATGAACATCTCCGCGGCCGAGATGTGGATAGTTGGAAACTCGAGTTGTCGAACATTTATTAAGGGATCCTTATGCAATAAGATTTCCAAGAAGTTTGGGGGTTACAACACCCTGAATATACGAAAAGCATGTATCTAGGCTAAAATCAAGTTTTTTCTTTGGCAGGTCGCTAGAGATAGTATCCCTAGTGGGTATCAAGTTCTTAAGCATCATGGGCCGGGAGAAAGTAAGTGTGTGTGGTATGGTCGGGATGCAACCTAGGACCACATTTTGTGTTGATTTGTGTTGGCTCATTTTGTGTGAAGTGTGGCTCGGGAAGCAAA
>NC_041393.1:716108582-716110589 GCF_002162155.2 Triticum dicoccoides | reverse complement strand
GGGGGGGGGTGAATAGACCCTCAACACACAAAGTTGACAGTTTTTAAGTTTTTCAAGTTGAGGTGGAGTTTAAGTACAAGTTTAACCATTCACAATACATATCAAGCAAGCATGCAGGAGTATATGGGCAGCGGAAAGTAAAGCATGCAACTTGCAAGAAAGTAAAGGGATGGGATTGGAGTGTGCAAACGCAATTGGAGAGACGGAGATTTTTGGCGTGGTTCCGATAGATGGTGCTATCGTACATCCACCTTGATGGAGACTTCAACCCATGAAGGGTAATGGTTGCGCGAGTCAACGGAGGGCTCCACCCATGAAGGTTCCACGAAGAAGCAACCTTGTCTATCCCACCATGGCCATCGCCCATGAAGGACTTGCCTCACTAGGGTAGATCTTCACGAAGTAGGCGACCCCCTTGCCCGTACAAACTCCTTGGTTCAACTCCACAATCTTGACGGAGGCTCCCAAGTGACACCTAACCAATCTAGGAGACACCACTCTCCAAAAGGTAATAGATGGTGTGTTGTTGATGAGCTCCTTGCTCTTGTGCCTTAAATGATAGTCTCCCCAACACTCAACTCTCTCTCATATAGGATTGGATTTTGTGGAAAGAAGATTTGAGTGGAAAGCAACTTGGAGAAGGCTAGAGATCAAGATTCCTATGGTTGGATTGGAATATCTTGGTCTCAACACATGAGTAGGTGGTTCTCTCTCAGAAAATGAATGCTGGAAGTGTAGGCATGTTCTGATGGCTTTCCTCACCAATGAGGAGAGGGTGGAGGGGTATATATAGCCTCCACACAAAATCTAACCGTTACACACAATTTACCAAACTCGGTGGGACCGAATCATAAAACTCGGTTGGACCGATTTAGTTCATAGTGTGACCGTTAGGCATTTCGGTGGGACCGATATGATCAACTTGGTAGGACCGATGTGCAAGGGTTAGGGTAAAACCCCATGTAAGTTTGACCGATTACACAACTCGGTGGGACCAATTTGGTAATAAGCAAAACGGAGAGTTCGTCAGGCAAACTCGGTGTTACCGATTACATACTTTTGGTGAGACCAAAAATACTGCAATAGACAACAGGGAGTTTGCAAGCCCATCTCGGTGAGACCGAGATCCCATCGGTGAGACTGAATACATTAGGGTTTCTGGCAGTGGCTATGTTAATTGAACTCGGTGGCGCCGGATAAATCAAATCGGTGGGGCCGAGTTTGTCTTTTGGTTTGGGACATATGTGGATATGAGAAAGTGGCTGGGGGCTTTGGAGCATATTAAGGGAGTCCTGGATAAGGGGGTATCCAGACTGCCGGACTATATACTTTGGCCGGACTGTTGGACTATGAAAATACAAGATAGAAGACTTCGTCCCGTGTCCGGATGGGACTCTCCTTGGCGTGGAAGGCAAGCTTGGCGATTTAGATGTAGATCTCCTTCTCTGTAAACCGACATTGTGTAACCCTAGCCCCCTCTGGTGTCTATATAAACCGGAGGGTTTAGTCTGTAGGACTGACGATCATCATCAACAATCATACCATAGGCTAGCTTCTAGGGTTTAGCCTCTCTAATCTCGTGGTAGATAAACTCTTGTAACACTTATATCATCAAGATCAATCAAGCAGGAAGTAGGGTATTACCTCCATCGAGAGGGCCCGAACCTGGGTAAAACATCGTGTCCCCAGTCTCCTATTACCATTAACCTTAGACGCATTGTTCGGGACCCCCTACCCGAGATCCGCCGGTTTTGACACCGACATTGGTGCTTTTATTGAGAGTTCCTCTGTGTCGTCACTACAAGGTTAGATGGCTTCTCCAACCTTGAACCACGCCATCCTGGGCGAGACTTTTATCCCAGGACAAATCTTCGTGTTCGGCGGCTTCGCACTGCGGGCCAATTCACTTGTCCATCTGGAGCAGATTGATAGCTACGCCCCCAGCCATCAGGTCAGGTTTGGAAACCTAAAATACACCACTGACATCCGCGGAGACTTGATCTTCGA
>NC_041393.1:716087063-716108572 GCF_002162155.2 Triticum dicoccoides | reverse complement strand
GGATTCGGGCCTGTGTCAGGAACGCCGAACAATCACGACGTGCACGACCTAGATCGGCAGTCGGACAGTATTCGGAACATTGCACCTGCTACCGCTCCGGACTCCGCTCCAGAGCGGGTCATGCCTTCCAAAGACGGGTGGATGGACCCCGCCCCCGAGGCTGCATACTGCTCGGCGTTGGAGCCGATCACAGACTCCCCTCCTAAAGGGATCTGTGTCCCCGGACCCCCGGACTCACCTCCGTCTGTGTGTTCCGGACCGCGCGCGCTCGTGCCCATCGAATCTAACTGGGCCACAGTCATGGAGTTCACCGCCACGGATATCTTTCAGCACTCGCCCTCCGGAGACCTGCTGGATTCTTTAAGGTCTCTCTCTCTCTCTGTCAGGAGACTCCTGGCTGAACTATGTTCGGCTCGAGTGGGAAGCTGGCAACGAAGAAATTCGTTCCCCACCCACCACCCACTTAATAGCCACGGTCAATGACTTGATCGACGTGCTTAACTTCGACTCCGAAGACATCGACGGTATAGACGACGATACGGGAGGAGAACAGGGACCACCACCCATAGGGCGTTGGACTGCCACCTCCTCATATGATATATATATGGTGGATACTCCCAAAGAAAACAATGGCGATGAGGCAACTTGAGAAAACCCCTCGGGGAAGAAAGGAAAACATGGGCGTCATCGGCGCCGCTCCAAGCCCCGCCACAACAATACTGGCACTGGAGAAGAAAATCCAGATGGTGCCGAAGAGGAATACGATCCCGAACAGCTCACCTTCGAGCAAGCTGAACGGGAACATGGGCTAGCTAGCCCAGATGAACAGGCGACGGACGGATACTTGGAGGACAATAACTATATGCCTCCCTCCGAAGACGAGGTGAGCCTCGGTGATGATGAATTCGGCGTACCAAAGGACCCCATAGAGCAGGAGCACTTCAAGCGCAGGCTTATAGCCACTGCAAAAATCCTGAAGAAAAAGCAGCAGCAGCTCCAAGCTGACCAAGATCTGCTCACAGATAAACGGACTAAGGCCCGAGCAGCCGAAGAATACGGACTCACGTGTCGAACAAAATACTACCCAGAGCGCAGGTTACTACCTCAATTCGAAGAGGCGGCACTGAAAATCAAACGCAGGCCTACACCTGGCTGTCAGAACACTACAGCCAGGGGCCGCACACAAGACCAGCGCTACTTACCAAACAGCAAAAATACCCAGGACACATCAGCGGATAGAAACAGAGTCTACAAACCTTGTTGCAACAAATACAAGCATCCCAAGACAAAGAATGACGCCCGGAGAACGACGATCAACACAGGAGCCCGTGCTCCCCAAAACGTTGAAAGGGAGAAGAGACTTCAACATCTTAATCCGGGCCCCTCCAGCTTGAACCGCATACTTGACCGACCATGTAAAATCCATGGTACCCCAGGAGCAGCAGCCAATCATACAAATAGAGAATGCTGGGTCTTTAAACAAATCGGCAGGATGGCACCAGATGAAGCGTGAAGAAGCCCGGATCATCAAGTCCAGGGTCTAGTAACTGAGGATCAGACTCACAGGATAACTCATTATAGAGTATCATAAATAGGCGCGATGGCCGTCCAGGCCCCGCCACCCCGGAGCTGGTCCGTGGATAGCCAAAAGCGACATACCCATTTTTTGGTCTAACACCCCTAGGCAGGGGCTACTCAGCACCGCCAGGATATACTGTGACTCGACGCATTACCACTCAAGACCCACGTGACGAAGTCACGAATACGGCCAAGACCGAGTTTCACCTCGGCGCCGAAGAATACTCGGCTACTTTCATCACTGAAGCAACGAGTCACGTTTTTCTCTCAATTGAACTTAGATTCGACAGCCGAACTCCCGGACACCGATAAGGGAGTCCGAACTACTTCAGGATACCCCAACATAATCATAGCTCATACAGACCCTTCAGCATAAGCTAGACGGATCACATCCACGGCTCAGCCGATGCTCACACATGCCTCTTAAAGCACTATTTGCAGGTTCATCCTCATGCACAACCGGACCGGCGGCTTGGAATCAGCTCAGACGCATACAGGGGGGATGTCCACCCCACCTGAACACAATCTGGATATTCCTCCGGACTCACGCACAACCGACCACCTCCCGGCCCCAACAGGTTCTGCCGTCATGCCTCTCTTTTATAACATGCATCGTACCCGTATGCATAGACGTATTACTTAAATACAACATGTGGAGTCGTTTGACGCTTATATGCTATTTTTCTTTCAACGACATTTCGTCGTAACAGCATCCAAACATTTTGTTATGCCTTCGAACGTTAGTGGGCTTTTTCGCACCCATGCTACGGTGTCTAAAGTCTGAACACCTTCTTGGTCGTCCGGCACCCCGAACTTATAGCATTATATGCATCAGCTCCGAATCATGTCTTGGGTCATTGGTTGGGTTTGCCCGGCTCCCATGTTTTGGTACCTTACGTTCCGTAATATCAGCTAAGGTAGAGCTAGGAGAACTACTGCGATTGTGTCTCGGTTTTGCCGGACGAACACCTCAGTAGAGAAAGCCGAAAACCGACTGTCATGATAAGGTGAGAGCTAGTCAGCTGTTCGAGAGGTTGTCAGATCTTTAAGGATTTATTCTGCATAATGCCATAATAAAATGCAGCGTGCGAGGGATCGGTCCACCGATCAGGCGCTATTAGAGCCCCCGTGCGGTCTTTCGAACACCAGGGGCTGCGCCGCCCATACTCGAAATCCTATGGCTAAGTGAGAGTACTAAAGCCTTATAGTCCAATTGCCTGGTTCGCTGTGCTGAACACCTCCATCATGGACCCAAGAATGGGATAAAGAGTGTTCAGGTTTATCCTGAACACCCTCGTAGTTCCTGCGTGGGGGCAGAAGCCGACGACTGGCCAACTCTCAGGAATAACATACTAAACGGCTGCGCAGGAATAAAATTTAAACATAAATAGACACTTACATATAAGTGACTCTGTCTTGCCTTACAAAGGACATCATAACTGCTTTCAGGGAAAAATAATGTCTTTTGTACATTCCTCGACCACGAGGCGGGCGCCTTTCAGGACGCCATCATAATACAGTTTGGGCTTGCGATGCTCCTTCCCCTTCGGCGGCACCTCGGTCATCAGCTTCTCAGCATCAAGCTTCCCCCAGTGCACTTTTGCATGGGCGAAAGCCATTCATGCCCATTCTATGCACACTGATCGCTTAATGACGTCCAACCGAGGGCAAGCTCTCCCAATCCGCTTTACGAGCGCAAAGAAACTGCTAGGTATGGGCTTGGCGGGCCACAGCCGGATAACCAAATCCTTCATGGCTAGTTTGGCCGCCTGATGTAGTTCGTTTAACTGTTTTAGCTGATCAACAAATGACATCAAATAGTTCGGCACCAAATACTGCGACCAGAAGAGCTTCTCCGCAGTTTCCTTCTTCTCAGCTCGGCAGAATTGGGCAGCACCAGATATGCTGCGCAGCAAATCCGCGAACGCTCCTGAAAAAATTAGGGTTCAATGGGTCACCATGAATCTCCCCTGCTAAAGCGTAAGGCACCTTGAAATAAAAACCCCCCTTACCAGCCGCAATCTTCCGCGCCTCCTGGATATCTTTTAGCGCAGCCTGGGCTTCCTCCCGAGCCTCCTTTGCGACCTGGAGAGCTTGGGCGAGTTCGGATTCCTTCAATGACAGGCTCTGCCCCAAGCTCTCGTTTCTGCCCACGGCCTCCTGAAGCTCTTGTTCAACTTCCACGACCCTTGCCTCGTGTTTCTCACGGAGAGCCCGTTCTCCGGCTGCCTTCTTTTCGGCCAAGGCAACAACCTTCTTGAGCGCCTCCACTTCGGCATTCGCCCCTGGAGAGCGCGATATATACACTTTAAAGATAGTCACAACTACTTACTTGTGCTAAAAACTTACTAAAAAGTTTCAAAACATACCTTGCCTATCCTCCAGCTGCTTCTTCACTCGACCGAGTTCCCCTTCGGCAAGCGCCAGACTCTACTTGAGTCCGGACACTTCCGCGGCATGAGAGGAGGTAGTCGCCGCAGACATCTGATTCATAAAAAAAATATGTGTGAGGGAGTCCTGGATTAGGGGGTGTCCGGATGGCCGGACTATGACCTTTGGCCGGACTCCCGGACTATGAAGATACAAGATTGAAGACTTCGTCCCGTGTCCGGATGGGACTTTCCTTGGCGTGGAAGGCAAGCTTGGCGATACGGATATGTAGATCTCCTCCCATTGTAACCGACTCTGTGTAACCCTAGCCCTCTCCGGTGTCTATATAAACCGGAGGGTTTTAGTCCGTAGGACGAACAACAATCATACCATAGGATAGCTTCTAGGGTTTAGCCTCACTGATCTCGTGGTAGATCTACTCTTGTACTACCTATATCATCAATATTAATCAAGCAGGAGTAGGGTTTTACCTCCATTGAGATGGCCCGAACCTGGGTAAAAACATCATGTCCCTTGTCTCCTGTTACCATCCGCCTAGACGCACAGTTCGGGACCCCCTACCCGAGATCCACCGGTTTTGACACCGACATTGGTGCTTTCATTGAGAGTTCCTCTGTGTCGTCACCTTTAGGCCCGATGGCTCCTCCGATCATCAATAACGACGCGGTCCAGGGTGAGATTTTTCTCCCCGGACAGATCTTTGTATTCGGCGGCTTTGCACTGTGGGCCAATTCACTTGGCCATCTGGAGCAGATCGAAAGCTACGCCCCTGGCCATCAGGTCAGATTAGGAAGTTTGAACTACACGGCTGACATCCGCGAAGACTTGATCTTCGACGGATTCGAGCCACAGCCGAGCGCGCCGCACTGTCACGATGGGCATGATCTAGCTCTGCCGCCGGACAGTGCCCAGAGGGCCGCTCCGGTGTCCGCTCTGACCCTTAGCTCGGAGCCGACTGCGCTGATCGAGGATGGGTGGCTGGACACCGCCTCGGGGGCTGCAATCTCTACGACGATCGAGCCGAACACCAGTCTTGTCCTTCGTGAAGCTCGCGACTCCAAGGTGCCGGACTCCTTTCCGGATTCCGAGCCTTCCGCACCCCTGCCGATCGAACCCGATTGGGCGCTGATCATGGAGTTCGCCGCCGTGGACATCTTTCAGCACTCGCCCTTTGGCGACATTCTGAATTCACTACAGTCTCTCTCTTTATCAGGAGAGCCCTGGCCGGACTATGGTCAGCAAGGTTGGGATGCGGACGACGAAGAAAATCGAAACCCACCCACCACCCACTTCATAACCACTATCAATGATTTAACCGACATGCTCGACTTTGACTCTGAAGACATCAACGGTATGGACGCTGATGAAGGAGACGATCAAGAACCAGCGCCTATAGGGCACTAGAAAGCCACCTCGTCATATGACATATACATGGTGGACACCCCAAAAGAAGGGAATGGCGATGGAACAACGGCGGATGACCCCTCCAAGAAACAGCCTAAGCGCCGGCGTCAGCGGCGCCGCTCTAAATCCCGCCAAAGCAAAAACGGCGATTCCGGCACGGGAGATAATAACACCCCGGACAGTGCCGAAGACAACCCCCTCTAGCAGAATTTAGCACAGGAGGATGGAGAAGCCAGCCCTCATGAGAGAGCGGCAGACAGAGAGGTCGAGGACGATAATTACATGCCTCCCTCCGAAGACGAGGCAAGCCTCGACGACGACGAATTTGTCGTGCCCGAGGATCCCGTCGAACAAGAGCGTTTCAAACGCAGGCTTATGGCCACAACAAGCAGCCTCAAGAAAAAACAGCAGCAGCTTAGAGCTGACCAAGACTTGCTAGCCGACAGATGGACTGAAGTCCTTGCGGCCGAAGAGTACGAACTCGAACGCCCCTCCAAGAGCTACCCCAAGCGCAGGCTGCTACCCCGATTAGAGGAGGAAGCAACTAAACCTACATCACCAGCGTATGACGCGGCCGACCGGCCACCCTGTGGCCGCGACAGAGAGGCCTCTCGGCCATCAATTCAAGCCGCAACTCGGCGCCGCTCAAAAAATACCAAGGCACGAGGAAATGCACCAGACCTGCATGACATATTGGAGGATCGCGTGGGCGCCCCACAACACGTGACGATAACCGTCACGCCGAATATGGCAAATACGGCTAGGCCGAACACAGCAGGCAAAGCTCACATGAGCTACATCATGATATAGCCCAGTACAGAGGCGCCGCACACCCACTATGCTTCACAGACGAAGTAATGGATCATCAAATCCCCGAGGGCTTTAAACCCATAAACATCAAATCATATGATGGCACAACAGATCCCGCGGTATGAATCGAGGATTATCTACTTCATATCCACATGGCCCGCGGCGATGATCTACACGCTATCAAATACCTCCCACTCAAGCTTAAAGGACCAGCTCGGCATTGGCTTAACAGCTTGCCAGCAGAGTCAATTGGTTGCTGGGAGGACCTGGAATCCGCATTCCTCGACAATCTCCAGGGCACCTATGTGCGACCACCAGACGCCGATGACCTAAGCCACATAATTCAGCAGCAAGAGGAATCAGCCAGACAATTCTGGATACGGTTCCTAACCAAGAAAAATCAAATAGTTAACTGTCCGGACGCAGAGGCCCTTGCAGCCTTCAAACATAACATCCATGACGAATGGCTTACCCGGCACCTAGGACAGGAAAAGCCGAAATCCATGGCAGCCCTCACAACACTCATGACCCGCTTTTGCGCGGGAGAAGACATCTAGCTAGCTCGTAGTAATAACATGACCAAGAGCCCTGGTAATTCGGATACCAAGGAAAACAATGGCAGGTCGCGTCGCAACAAGCACAAGAGCCGCATTAACGGCGACAATACTGAGGATACGACAGTTAATGCCGGATTCAGAGGCTCTAAACCCGGTCAACGGAAAAAGCCATTCAAAAGAAATACTCCGGGCCCGTCCAGTTTAGACCGGATACTCGATCGCTCGTGCCAGATACACGGCACCCCCGAACAACCAGTCAATCACACCAACAGGGATTGTTGGGTGTTCAAGTAGGCAGGCAAGTTAAGTGCCGAAAACAGAGACAAGGGGCTGCATAGCGATGACGAGGAGGAGACCCGGCCGCCGAACAACAGAGGACAGAAGGGTTTTCCCCCACAAGTGCGGACGGTGGACATGATATACGCAACCCACATCCCCTAAAGGGAACGGAAGCGTGCGCTCAGGGACGTATATGCGTTGGAGCCAGTCGCCCCAAAGTTCAACCTATGGTCCTCCTGCCCGATCACTTTTGATCGAAGGGACCACCCCACTAGCATTCGTCACGGCGGATTCACTGCATTGGTTCTAGACCCAATCATTGACGGATTTCACCTCAATAGAGTCCTCATGGACGGCGGCAGCAGCCTGAACCTGCTTTATCAGGATACAATGCGAAAAATGGGCATATATCCCTCAAGGATTAAACCCACAAAGACGACCTTTAAAGGCGTCATACCAGGTGTAGAAGCCAGCTGTACAGGCTCAGTTACACTCGAAGTGGTCTTTGGATCCCCGGATAATTTCCGAAGCAAGGAGTTAATCTTCGATATAGTCCCGTTCAGCAGTGGCTATCATGCCCTGCTCGGGCAAACCGCATTTGCAAAGTTCAATGCGGTGCCACACTACGCATACCTCAAGCTCAAGATGCCAGGCCCTCGAGGAGTCATTACGGTCAATGGAAACACTGAATGCTCTCTCCGAACAGAGGAGCACACGGCGGCCCTCGCGGCGGAAGTACAAATTAGCCTCTCAAGGCAATTCTCTGGTTCGGCTGTTAAACGTCCGGACACCGTCAAGCGTGCCTGGAGTAACCTACAACAAGACCGTCCGGCATGTTCCGAGCAAGCATAGCAGTGCGGCCCCAACCCCAGCCCTCGCGAGATTGCGAAACCAGTACCACGCGTACATAACTACGCTCTGGAAATACCATGGGCATAGGGGGAGGGGCACAACCACGGCACACCCAGAATGCGGCTCAACCGCACCAGGGGCTCCCGATTTTGTCATTTCTCTTTTCTTACTTTCAGGACTCCACTCTCAAGAAGGCCTGTCCGGTAGTACAATCGCGGAACACACGATGCAACAGCCAGGGAGACAGCAAGCCATGTCGAATGTCCAGGTGGTCTCTATAACGAGCTAAATACCTGTCTTACTTAAAGTCTCGCAGCTTGCCCGTGGAAGGGGACATGTCAAATAATCCCATCTCTTGCTTATCGCACTATTTGTATCGTTCTGCTTTCATAGCAGCCCTTTAATAAACAATACATAGCTCTTGTCTATTATTGCATTCATTTTTTAAATATGTTCAGTTATGACATTATGCAACCATACACTTTGGTACAGCAAATACACCAGGGGCTTAAGTACCCCAGAATACGGTGTGAGAAGACCGAACACTCTCACGAGTGCGGCACCCCAAACTTATAGCATTATGTGCATCGGCTCCGAATCATGTCTTGGGTCAATAGTTGGGTTTGCTCGGCTCCCATGTTTTGGTACCTTACGTTTCGCTATATCGGCTAAGGTAGAGCTGGGAGAACTACTGTGATTGTGCCCTAGTTGAGCTGGGTTAACACCTCAGTAGAGAAAGCTAAAACTAACCGTCATGATAGGGCGAGAGCCGGTCGCTGTTCGAGAGGTCTTTCGAGTCCCTAAAGACTTATGCCGCTTAGAGCGAGGAGCTGGCTTTGTCCGGCCTAGGCGTTGATAGCGCCCCGAACTCGGTCTTCCGAATACTAGGGGCTTCGCGAAATTTAAAATTATAGAATTCTATGGCTAAGTGAGAGTGATAAAGCATTATAAGTCCGATTGCCTTGTTCGTTGTGCTGAGCGCCTCCTTCGAAGGACCCAAGAATGGGAACAAGAGCGCTCAGGTTTATCCCGAACACCCCAGCACTCGTGGCATGGGGGTAGAAGCCGACGACTTGCATCTCTCAGATTTAATAAACGGCCGCACAGAAGGTAATATTTTAAATTCAAAAAGCGTTGCTTAGCGCATATGAACAAGTTTTCAGCACACAGGATAAACACGAGCAAGTTTACTCAAAAATTAAATCCTTGGAACATTCGTTCACCACAAGGCGGGCACCCTTCAGGACACCCTCATAGTACATCTCGGGCCTGCGATGCTCCTTCCCCTCCGGTGGCCCTTCTGTCACCAGCTTCTCAGCATCCAGCTTGCCCCAGTGCACTTTAGCATGGGCAAGGGCCCTACGGGCGCCTTCAATGCATACGGAGCGCTTGATGACTTCAAGCCATGGACATGCATCCACCAGCCGCCTCACTAGCCCAAAGTAGCTCCTAGGCATGGCCTCCCCAGGCCACAGCCGGCCTATAAGGCCCTTCATGGCCTGTTCGGCTGCCTTATGGAGCTCGACCAACTGCTTCAGATGGTCGCTCAAGGGCACCGGGTGTCCGGCCTCAGCATACTAGGACCAGAACACCTTCTCCGTCGAACTCCCTTCCTCGGCCCGGTAGAATGCAGCGGCATCACACACACTGCGGGGCAGATCTGCGAATGCTCCTGGAGAGCTCCGGACTCGGGTAAGTAACAGGTAATTTACTCTCACATGCTTGCTTTGCATAAAGAATGGCTTACCCACCGCTATCTTCTTCATCGCCTCAATTTCCTGGAGGGCCTTTTGGGCTTCGGCCTTGGCGGGTTTGGCGCTCTCAAGGGCCGAGGCAAGCTCGGACTCTCGAGTCTTTGAGTCAAGCTCCAATCTCTCGTGTTTCTTCACAAGAGCATGGAGCTCTTGCCGCACCTCCTCCGCCTGCGCCTCCTGCTTTTCTCGCTCGGTGCGCTCCACGGCCGCATTGTCTTTGGCCTTGGACAACGCTTCCTTCAGGGTCGCCACCTCGGTTGTGGCCCCTGTAACATTCACGTTGGTCCTGTCATTATTTGCAACCAGGTATTTTTATATACTTATATAAGGTACTACCTACCTTCCTTGTCCTCGAGCTGCTTCTTGGCACGGTCGAGCTCGTTCTCGGACCGCTCGAGGCTCTGATTCAATGCATCGACCTCCGCAGTCAGTGCGGCAGAGGTCAGCAGCGCAGCCTGCATTCCCATATTGACATATTTATGTTAGACTCCTGCGTATAACTTTTTAGATCCTCAGTCTGGCTTTTCTTTCCGAACACCAAACTGAGCATCAGGGGCTACTGTCTATGCGGTAATATTTTTACATGTTTTAAATACATACCTCGAAGCCTGTTAGAAGGCTGGCACAGGCTTCTGTCAGCCCGCTCTTGGTGAACTGAACCTTCTGGATCACCGCACTCATAATAGTGCGGTGCTCCTCGTCGATGGAGGCGCCGTTAAGCACCTCCAGCAAATTGTCCGGCGCCTCCAGTTGGACGGAGGCCGCCGGTGTCGTAGGCTTGCACTTCGTACGAAGGGGCCGCCTGCCAGACTCTGGAACCACTGAAGGTTCCGGTGCGGTGTCTGGCCCAGGGCCGGACTTAGATCCCTCTGGGGTTTTATCCCCTTTGGGCCTGGAGTCCGGGAGGTCACCTTGCGGCGCCTCCAGGACCACCTCCTCCTGGCTTAGACCCTTGTGGGACTCCACCTCGGCATCGTCCGTAGGGCGAGGGAAGGTAGCAGTCAGGAGTGAAAGACTATTCACATCCGATGAATCCAGGGAGCCGCTCGATGAATCGTCGAGCTGAGCCTTGGGTGGACTGCATGATTATATTCGGCGTCAGAAGGTACTGTGCAATAAAGGAACGCCATGAGTTATTCTGGTATCTGGATACTTACGATTTTGCCAGGGGCTTGGCCCTGGATGGCCACTCCTTTCCGCCGTCGTCGGTGTCAGTGGCGTAGTCCGGAAGAAGGGTCTTCCTTTTCTTGGACCCTCCGGCCTCCCCAGTTGGGGCGGCCTTCCTTTTCTTTCCTCCCCCCTATTGGAGGGGGAGAGGCTTCTTCTTCCTCCTCCTCGTCTTTGGAGGAGGAGCGCGCTTCCGGGTCGTCGGGCGATGAGTCCGACACCACCAGGCGCCGGGAGCTCCTTCGAGTTCCCGTGGCCTTCTTCTTGGCCTTCTTCTCCGGCACCACGTGAGGTGCTGGAACCAGCAGCTTTGCCAAGTGGGCGTTTGCTGGGCCTTCGGGCAAAGGAGTCGGACAGTCAATCTGTTCGGACTTCTTCTGCCAGTCCTGTTAAAGGAATGGGAGCTTAGATCCCGCATAGAGTCAAACTATAAAAAACAAGTACCCTGTAATGGGTAAATTAAGATTACCGCGCTGGCTTGGCGCTTCGCGCAGAATCCGCGATCCTCGGTGATGGGAGGGTGAACCTCGGAGCTCTTGAAAAGCACCTTCCAGGCATCTTCGTGCGTTGTGTCAAAGAGCCTAGACAAAGTTTGGTGCTGGGCCTGGTCGAATTCCCACAAATTAAAAGCCCGTCGTTGACATGGGAGGATCCGGCAGAAGAGCATGACCTGGACTACGGTGACAAGTTTAACCTTCCTGTCGATTAGGTCTTTGACGCAGGTTTGGAGTCCGGTCAGCTCTGTCGAATTACCCCACGACAGGCCCGTCTGTTTCCATGAGGTGAGCCGTGTGGGGATGCCAGATCGGAATTCGGGGGCTGCTGCCCATTCAGGGTCACGCGGCTCGGTGATGTAGAACCATCCCGATTGCCACCCTTTGATGGTTTCCACAATAGAGCCCTCGAGCCATGTGACATTGGCCATCTTGCCCACCATGGCGCCTTCGCACTCCGCCTGCTGGCCGCCCACTACCTTCGGCTTGACATTGAAGATCTTCAGCCATAAGCCGAAGTGGGGCTTGATGCGGAGGAAGACCTCGCACGCGACAATAAATGCCGAGATGTTGAGGATGAAGTTCGGGGCCAAATCGTGGAAATCCAGGCTGTAGTAGAACATGAGCCCCCGAACAAATGGGTGGAGTGGGAAACCCAGTCCGAGGAGGAAATGGGGGAGAAACACAACCCTCTCATGGGGCCTAGGGGTGGGGATGAGCTGCCCCTCATATGGGAGCCGGTGCGCGATGTCGTTGGAGAAGTATCCAACTTTCGTTAACTTCTTGATGTGCCTCTCCGTGACAGAGGAAGCCATCCACCTGCCTCCCGCTCCGGACATGGTTGGACAAGGTTGAGGTAGGAAGTGCGGACTTGGGCGCTGGAGCTCGAGTGCGCGGAAATGGATAAGCAAAGGAGGAAGAAGGCGTAGATGGAAAGGGTGGATCCTTATCCCCTTATATGGGCGGCCGAAACTATGTGCCCCCGCCAGCCTCATAAAACTCGCTTATCTCCCAAGCGCCGTGATTAATGGCGCGGTTGGGTTACCCACGCCCGTATTGATGAGAATCCCGGAATAAGGGGACACGATCTCTGCTTTGAAAAGACGTGCCAAGGAAACCGCCTCGCTAAATGCGCTGAGGTGGGACAGTAAAATGATTCGAATAAAGGCTTGGTCATGGCATGATGTCACGCTGCGGAATACGTCAGCAGATTGGATTTGTACGAATATTATTCTCTCTATGGTGGTATCTGGAACTTATTTTGCAGAGCCGGACACTATCCTTGTGTTCAACATCTTCTATGAAGTATTCGGAGGAGGAACCCGCCTTGCAATGCTGAAGACAATTTGTGCGCCGGACTCGTCGTCATTGAAGCCTGGTTCAGGGGCTACTGAGGGAGTCCTGGATTAGGGAGTGTCCGGATGGCCGGACTATGACCTTTGGCCGGACTCCTGGACTATGAAGATACAAGATTGAAGACTTCGTCCCGTGTCCGGATGGGACTTTCCTTGGCGTGGAAGGCAAGCTTGGCGATACGGATATGTAGATCTCCTCCCATTGTAACCGACTCTGTGTAACCCTAGACCTCTCCGGTGTCTATATAAACCAGAGGGTTTTAGTCCGTAGGACGAACAACAATCATACCATAGGCTAGCTTCTAGGGTTTAGCCTCTCTGATCTCGTGGTAGATCTACTCTTGTACTACCTATATCATCAATATTAATCAAGCAGGAGTAGGGTTTTACCTCCATCGAGAGGGCCCGAACCTGGGTAAAAACATCGTGTCCCTTGTCTCCTGTTACCATCCGCTTAGACGCACAGTTCGGGACCCCCTACCCGAGATCCGCCGGTTTTGACACCGACAATGTGTCATTAGCTAAGTCTCCTGCGGACGAGAAGTTGATCCCCGGTCCGGTTCCTGTCCTCTCCGAACAGTGTATCAGGGGCTACTATCTATACTATGACTATCTTTTACAACATACCTCCAAGCCTTTTATCAGGCTAATGCAGGATTCATTCAGTCCGCTCGCGGCAGCCTAAATCTTTTCTATCACCACGCCCATAAGGGCGCGGTGTTCATCAATAATGGACGCACTCTCCAGTGTTGTCGATAGGCCGCCCGACGCCTTCGGTTGGACGGAGGTCGTAGGCGGATCGCCCCCTCCAGTCACAAGGGGCCGCTTGCCCAATCTCAGAGCCTTCTAGGCCTCCAGGACTGTGTCCGGCTGTGGTCTGGATCCATGACCGCCCCTGCCGTCGATATTCATGGGAATCGCCGCTCCCGCGCGTCCGGACCCCAAAGTGCGCCCCCCTGACTCAATTCCTTTTTTGACGATACCTCGGTTTCACGACCAGTATTCGGGGAAGGGGCCCTAGGAGAGTTCTTGCTCTGCAAAGCATTGGAACTCAACGAGTCCTCTGATGAGTCCTGTTGGGCCGGAGACCTCGCCGGACTGTAAAATGTACGGTGCAAATTTAAAAACTGCATTCTAGTAAATTCTGGATGCATGGATGTGTCCGCATTTCATGCACTTACGATTTTGCCAGGGGCTGGGCCCTGGGATCCCACTCCGAGCTGCTGTTGGTAGCTGTGGTGGACGCCTCGGGGACGGATGTTCTTCCCCTCTTAGGCGAATCTGCCTCTAAGGATGAGGAGGCTGCCCTTTTCTTCCTCCCCCTCATAAGGGGCTCGGGCTCTTCTCCCTCCTCCTCCTCCTCCTCATCCTCTCCCTCCTCCTCATTCTCTCCGGAGGAGGGAGGATCGCTGGAGTCTTCGAACTTCATGTCCGAAGCACCCCGACGAGGGAGACCGCTCCTGGTCTCCTTGGCCTCCTTGTTGGCCTCTTTATTCGGCACCTTGTAAGGCGCTGGGACCAGCATCTTCATGAGAAGAGGTCCCACCGGTTCTTCCCGCAGCAGGGCCGGACAATGAATCCGCTCCGCCACCTTCGTCCATTCCTAAAGCGATCGTGAAAGGACACGTTCAAAGAAATATCCCCTTCGGGGCATATTAATGACCAAGATGTGATGACGACTTACCGGACTGGCAGGGTGGGACAATCAGAACCCGCGCTCTGCGGCAGAGTCCGGCCATGGTTCGCTGGACTTGAAGAGCACCTTCCAGATGTCCTTGTGCAAGGAGCCGAATAGCTCCCACAAGGTCTGGTGCTTGGCCGGGTCGTACTCCCACAAATTATAGCCTCTGTGATGGCAAGGAAGGATCAGGCGGACCAGCATCACCTGGACCACGTCAACAAGCCTGATGGCCTCGTCTTCCAAACCTTTGACGCGCGCCTGGATCACTGACAGTTCGTCGGACGACGACCAGTTTATGCCCTTCTTGTGCCAGGATGTGAGCCGCAAAGGGGATCCAGATTGAAGCTCAGGAGCAGCGTCCCACTTTTTGCCGCGCGGCTCAGTGATATAGAACCACTGTTGCTGCCACTCCTTGACGGAGTCATTGAAAGTACCCGTCGGCCATGTGACCTTGGGCATCCTGCTCAGCATGGCGCCTCCGCACTCGGCGTGTTTGCCGCTCACCACTTTGGGCTTCACATTGAAGATCTTGAGCCATAGCCCGAAGTGCGGCAAGATACGGAGAAAGGCCTCACACACGATGATAAATGTCGAGATATTGAGGAAAGAATTGGGAGATAGATCGTGGAAATCGATCCCATAGTAATACATGATGTCGCGAACAAAAGGGTGGAGGGGAAACCCGAGCCCGCAGACGAAACGGGGAATGAAAAAAACTCTCTCGTGGGGCTCCGGAGTAGGGACAATCTATCCCGCCGTTGGAAGACGGTGGCCGATTTTCTTGGCCAGATATCCGTCCGCTCGCAACTTTTTGATATCCTTCTCCTGGACGGAGGATTCCAGCCACTTGCCCCCTGCTACGGATCTGGACATTTTCGGAGGACCCTTTTTTGGTGAGGAGGATGAATGCTTGGGCGCTAGGGCTCAGACGAAAGGAAAGGGGCAAGCAGAAGCGGAAAAAGGCGTGGGTAGAAAGGAGGAGGGTTCTCACCTTTATAGAGGCGATAAACTTTACGCCTCCCCTCTTGCCTAATGGAGCCTGCTCGTTCCCCACTTACCGTAATTGATGGTACAGTTAGGCAACCCACGCCCATATTGAAGAGGATCCCGTGATAAGGGGACACGATCTCTGCTTTGACAGGACGTGCCAAAGAAACTGCCTCACGGCATGTGCGGGAGCAGGTTGTGGGAGACGGTTCGAATAAAAACCGGACCGTGGCGTGATGTCACTTTTCGAAGAACTGTCAGCAGATTGAATTTGTGGATTATTATTATTCTCTCTATGGTGGTATATGCAAGGATTATCTTGCAGAGCCGGACACGGTCCTTGTGTTCGGAATTTATCTTGGAGTATTCGAAGATGGAACCCACCTCGCAATGCCGAAGACAATCAACGCGCCGGACTCATCGTCATTGAAGCCTAGTTCAGGGGCTACTGAGGGAGTCCTGGATAAGGGGGTATCCGGACTGCCGGACTATATACTTTGGCCGGACTGTTGGACTATGAAGATACAATATAGAAGACTTCGTCTCGTGTCCGGATGGGACTCTCCTTGGCGTGGAAGGCAAGCTTGGCGATTCGGATGTAGATCTCCTTCTCTGTAAACCGACCTTGTGTAACCCTAGCCCCCTCCGGTGTCTATATAAACCGGAGGGTTTAGTCCATAGGACTGACGATCATCATCAACAATCATACCATAGGCTAGCTTTTAGGGTTTAGCCTCTCTGATCTCGTGGTAGATCAACTCTTGTAACACTTATATCATCAAGATCAATCAAGCAGAAAGTAGGGTATTACCTCCATCGAGAGGCCCGAACCTGGGTAAAACATCGTGTCCCCAGTCTCCTGTTACCATTAACCTTAGACACACAGTTCGGGACCCCCTACCCGAGATCCGCCGGTTTTGACACCGACACATATCACTAAGCACTTTGAGCAAGCAAGCCATTAAGGAACACCTCATCCCCTTTTAATAGTATTGGCTTTCCTATGGACTCAATGTGATCTTGATCATTGGAATAGAAAATGTAGAGTCTTGAACTTTAGAGCTTGAGCCAATCCTTTATCCGTAGCATCTTGAAGGGGTTCCACATCCTCTTGTCCATGCCAATCCACTGTTGGACTTATCTGAAATACACCAGATAAAAGTATTAGTCCAACAAGATATATGTTGACATTAATTACCAAAATCACCCAGGGAGCACTCGTGCTTTCAATCTCCCCCTTTTTGGTAATTGATGACAACATACATCAAAGCTTTAGATAAAGATATAGAGAAAAGCAAATAAAGCTTTGGAAGGACATGTAACATGCATAGGCTCCCCCTACATGTATGCAATCATGCAAATATGGAATATAAGATCATGTGAGTGCATAATCATGACAGAGCAAGCAATGAGTTACATGTATCTTGGCTATATGCATCAGAGTAAATGGTGTGAATATGAGAAACGTGCCTTCATGTTCATGAGTCCTTCTTGCAAACAATATGTACATCAGCAAGATATCCTCATAAACATGAGTGTGATGCATATACTTACTTTGTGGTCTTGAGCTAGCTTTGGAAGAGATGAACCTGAGTAAACAAGGTTAGACAACACAGAAACATCTACTAAGCAGAGCAAGAGCAGTAAACCACAAGAGTACCAAGATTTGGGATGACATGTATAGAGTGAGTACTAGGTACTCTATTTGAGTGTAGACATGTCCCCAAAGGTAAAGATATGCAATGAATTTGAAGATTTCCTTCCCTTCGATGTCTTCCTCCCCCTGAATCTTATATGGGATATTGGGAGAAGATATGGAATATAAAATCAGAGCACAACACACACAAAAACAACATGAACATGTCCTTCCCCTCTAAATACATGTAAATTCTCTCCTCTTTGAATACCAAGCAGCTGGGGTCTCTCTTGATGTGATAATTTAGCACTCTTTCACCTTTTTGATATGATTAAGCTTTGATGTGAACTCTCTATCCCCCTTTGACATCAATTTCCAAGAAGGGTCTTCTCTGGAGTGTGAGTCAAAATAGGATTGGTCCTTGAGTCAGATGGCAAAGTAACTGGGAAAAATTGGTCCTTTAGAAGAATCATCGAGTGGAGCTGGAACAAAATGTGCAGGATGCAAATGACAAAGTGTTTTCTCAGCATTGAGATCGGCTACACCGAGTTGTTTTCATCGGTGGCACCGAAAAGTTTCTGTTTGACCAAAAGAGGCAAGTCGGTGTGTCCGAGTTCAGTTCAGAGAAAAAGCACTAGTCACCTAAGCTCACTAAGCAAATAAGATCTCACAAGAATTTGCAAGGAATTTACTGAAGGATTTGCACAGAATTGGATGCAGGGATATGCAGAACAGAAATAATAGAGAAGAAATCTAGATGAAGTTTTTTTGAAAAGGGAAACAAATATGCATGAGACGTACGCACGAGCACAGAGAAACACTAGAGAAATTCATCTAGAATTGGTCGGCGACAAAGTCACCCATGTTAGAGTATATTGACTTAGGAGTCAAGTGAAGACACTTGACCATAGGTCATACTCATTGTTTAAGCTGAAAATGGGGTTGCCATTTTTCGTTTAAGAATTTTGATGTATTCACATCTTGTTGAGTTGCTTTGACCCATGTCTTGGGGTAAAGCTTATCTAAGATGGAATAACATACCTTGGGTGGTGGTGTTGATCTTGATCATGTAGTTGAACTTGTGTGGGATGCTCAATGTTGATGTAGTTCATTTGGAGCACCACTTGTAATTGGAGTTCATCTACCTACACGAATTAGTTTTGCAAGGAATAGCACTTGTGTATCCAAAATGACAATCATGAACTTTGATATAGGAATTTTGTCAAAGGATATATTTGAAGGGTTTCAAGCTTCCTTGTCTTCAACCACCGTAATGTAGAGACTTGGTGATGTAGAGATTGCTCAAGATGTGAGTGAGTTGCAATCACGTAGATTTAGTTTCCTCCAAGTACCTACAAGGGTTAGATGACATGCAAGGGTGCAAGTATATCCAAGACATATGATTATCATCATAAGAGAAATATCAAGGATTAGTAATAGGCTCATGTCTTGCATGTATCCAAATGGAGTTCCTACTCCAAGTTTGAAGCATCAATGATGTTCAATTTACCTCTCAACCTGCAAAACACTTTCTCATCAAGTGGTTTAGTGAATATATCCGCCAATTGCTTGTCGGTACGAACATGATTAAGGTTAATATCACCCTTAGCAACATGATCTCGAATGAAATGATGACGAACTTCAATGTGCTTAGTTCGAGAATGTTGCACAGGATTGTGAGCAATCTTAATAGCACTTTCATTGTCACAAATCAAAGGAACATGTTTCACATATATCCCATAATCTTTAAGAGTTTGGGTCATCCAAATTAATTGAGCACAACATGAACCGACAGCAATGTATTCCGCTTCGGCGGTGGATAAGGATACCAAGTTTTGTTTCTTGGAGGACAAAGACACAAGAGATCTACAAAGAAATTGACAAGTACCCGAAGTGGACTTTCTATCAACCTTGTCTCTGGCATAGTTCGAATCAGAGTAGCCAACAAGATCAAAAAAAGACCTCTTAGGATACCAAATGCCAAAATTTGGTGTATGTATTAAGTATCTCACTATCCTTTTCACAGCCTTAAGATGACATTCTTTAGGGGCCGCTTGATATCGTGCACACATGCACACACTTAGCATAATATCGGGACGAGAGGCACACAGATATAATAATGAACCAATCATAGAGCGGTAAACCTTTTGATCGACGGGTTCACCATCTTTAGTCAAGTCAAGATGTCCACTAGTAGGCATGGGTGTACTCATTGTTGAGGAAATCGTTAACTGGTAGCTGCTCGGTTGGCTGGTGAGTAGGGGATTAATCAGCTAATCGGCAAGTTAATCGGCCATTTAATCAATTAATCGGACGATTTATCGGTTTATAGGCTACTCGGTGACCCTACGAGTAGGGATTAATCGGCAAGTTAACTGGTTAATCGGATGAATTCTTGAACAGGGGGTGTACTTATACCTTTGCATTCTTGCATATTGAACTTCTTGAACAAGTCCTTGGTATACTTCGTTTGAGAGAAAAAGGTACCTTCCTTAGTTTGCTTGATTTGCAAACCAAGAAAGAACTTGAGTTCACTCACCATAGACATCTCAAACTTCTCCGACATAAGCTTTCCAAACTTCTCACTGAAATGAGGGTTAGTTGATCAAAAATCATCAACATAAATTTGGCACATAAATAATTCTCCATTAACCCTTTTAGTGAAGAGAGTAGAATCCAATTTTCCAATCTCGAAGCCTTTTTCAATAAGGAACTTGGTTAAGCATTTATACCATGCTCTAGGAGCTTGTTTAAGACCATAAAGAGCTTTGTGGAGTTTGTAAACATGATTTGGTTTCTTAGGATTAATAAAGCAGGGAGGTTGTTTAACATAAACTTCCTCCTCAATTTCACCATTTAGAAACACACTCTTAATGTCCATTTGGTATAAAGTTATATCAAGTTGATTAGCATAGGCAAGTAAGATGCGAATGGACTCAAGTCTAGCAACGGGGGCATACGTCTCACCATATATAGTCCATACCTTTGACTTGAGTGTAGCCTTGGGCGATGAGACGTGCTTTGTTGCGAACTACTTGTCCATCTTCATCTTGCTTGTTGCAAAACACCCATTTGGTACCGATGATGTTGTGGTTGTTGTCGGGCTTCTCGACCAATGTCCACACTTGGTTTCTCTCAAAGTTGTGTAGTTCTTCATGCATGGCATTTATCCAATCCGGATCTTCCAATGCTTCTTCAACCTTCATGGGTTCAATGCTAGTGATGAATGAATAGTGTTCACAAAAATTATCCAAACGAGATTTAGAGCGAGTGATTCTCCCGGTTTGGATATCATTATAGATTTGCTCGATGGGATGGTCTCTAGCGAATCTTGCTCGAACTCGTGAGAGCTTTTGCTTTGATCGGGGTGGAACATCTTCTTCATCATCTCGTTCTTCTTCTTGGCCTCCTTCATTGTTGACTTTGTCGTTCTCTCGTCGTGGTGGAGAAGGAGGTTGATGCGGTTCATCTTGGTGTACTTCCTCGTTTTCTTCATCTTGGTGTGTCCCACTTGTGGATGCTTCCATATCAATCTTGGTTCACCTTGTCGTGAGGTAGAAGCTTCCACTTGGACGGACGAGGTACTCTCCTTCACCTCCGTTGGACGAATCTTGCCAATAGACAAGTCTTGGATTGCTTCCGAAGAGTCTTTGTCACCTACATCAATTGGCAATTGCTCTACTTGCGAGCCGTTAGATTCATCAAACTTCACATCTACCGTCTCTTCAACCTTTCGGGTGAAATTGTTGTAGACACGGTAAGCGTGAGAGTTTGAGCCATAACCAAGTAGGAAACCTTCATGAGATTTGGGAGCAAATTTAAAATGACAATGCTTATCAAGGATGTAGCACTTTGAGCCGAATAATCGAAAGTATCCAACTTGGGGTTTGTTACCGGTGAGGAGCTCGTATGCCGTCTTGCCGAGTAGCTTGTGATACAAGCGATTTGTTGCATGACAAGCTATCTCAACCGCTTCCGCCCAAAAGTGTTTTGGTGTCTTGTATTCATCAAGCATCGTTCTTGCCATTTCGATGAGCGTCCAGTTCTTCCTCTCAACAACTCCATTTTGTTGAGGTGTGTACGTAGCCGAGAAATCATGTGAGATCCCTTCTTCGTCAAGAAAGGTGTCCACATTGGCGTTCTTAAACTCCGTTCCGTTGTTGCCGTGAACCTTCTTGATCTTCACTTCAAATTGATTTTGGGCCTTCCTAGCAATGTTCTTGAAGATCTTTTGGACCTGTGATTTATCATCGAGAAAGAACATCCACGTAAATCTTGAAAAATCATCAACTATAACTAGACCAAATGAGTTTCCACCAAGAGTTTTGTAAGCGTTGGGACCGAAAAGATCCATGTGAAGTAGCTCAAGCGGTCTCCTTGTGGTCATGATGTTCTTCACGGGGTGGCTTCCTCCAACCTGTTTTCCTGCTTGGCAAGCGCTACAAAGTTTATCCTTATTGAATATGACATCTTTAACACCAAGGATATGATCACCTTTAATAAGCTTGTCAAGGTTTCTCATGGCCACATGACCTAACCGTCTATGCCACAACCAACTGTCGGG
>NC_041393.1:716016011-716086143 GCF_002162155.2 Triticum dicoccoides | reverse complement strand
CCCTGGTGCACTTTATAAAATAGTGCCCAGGGACAGATGCACTGTAGATGATGTCGCGGTACGGTTGTCTCGTCCGCGGTATGGCCGTCTCGTCGGTGTCTTGTCGATGCCGCTCCGGGCTGCAGTCAGCAGCCGGCTGGTTGGCACAGTCGGCAGCCGGTTGGTTGGTGCAGTCGGCAGCCGGCTGGTTGGCGCAGTCGGCAGCCGGCTGGTTGTCGCAGTCGGCAGCCATACTGAGGGGCTTTGCTAGCCCCGATGTCTTGATTTATTGTCTCGCCGTCTTCGGGGTATCCGTGTCCAATTACTCCGACAGTAGCCCCCAAGCCTCCGGGCAACTTGGCAAAGTTGGGACGAGGTTTTTTGGCGAGTGTTCATGGAAATGATCATGAAAAAGACAAAGTTAGTCCACGCTGATATATCATGTGTTTGCTTTTAGCATTGCAAGTTTTATGCGGAGGGTGCCGACTCGGTTTCGTCCGAGCCCCCTAAATCGTTTTCGTGTTCCCTCCGCTTTTTGGCTTGAGCTCTCGCTTGCCGGACAGCCGCTCTGCGGTCTGTGACTGAAAGTGGGCCGCGAAGTGGAGTGTACAGTACTCAGACTCTGAGAGCGGATTTAACCGAGCAGATACTCATAAAGGAAACGGTCGGGTCGCCCGAAGCGTTTTCTCTTCCCAGACGTTTTTTCGCGTGGGGTGACCTCCAGCTTTTGCTCTTGCTAGCCGGACAGCCGCTCTACGGTCTGTGGCTGAGAGGTGGGCCTTTGGTACTGCACACGCTACTAAGCGGTCTGCGGGAAAAAACGTCTCAGGCCAAGCGGCCAGCCCCCGGGCCAACTCTGGCTGGCGCCGGGGCGAACAGTGGTGCAACTGCAATAAAAATGCGGAGATAGCCCCCGATCATCGTTCGGGGTTATCCGTGCTTGCGTGATGCAAAAATATGCGAGTGAGGAGCTCACATTGATTTTCGTGTAGCCGCGGTCGTCGTAGACAGCCGGCGCGACTCGGCGCTCGCGGAGCGCGCCGGCGCACCTGCTGGGTGTGGCCTTCGAGCCCCCGGTGCTCGAAGCGGGGTCCCGGCCGATCAGGCTCGACCGGCCAGGTGGCGAGGCGTCTTGCAACGCCCTTCTTCTTCTTTTTCTCTTCTGTCGTCTGCTGGCAGCCGGACAATACTCTTCTCTTGTCTGCAATCTTCGCGGGGGCACGCCAGCGCACCCGCTGGGTGTAGCCCCCGAGATTCGGGCCGACTGCTGAGCAGTCGGGCCGGATCTCTCGGCGACTACTCTGTCTTATCTCTTCACGGGGGCGCGTCAGTGCACCCGCTGGGTGTAGCCCCCGAGATTCGGGCCGACTACTGAGTAGTCGGGCCGGATCTCCCGGCAACTACTTTGTCTTCTTCTCTTTCTCTTCAGCCGACTGTGGCCGGACGGACCGGCTCGTCGGTCGGCCAGGCAGTGAAGCGGGCAGAAGAACCAGCCGGTCCAGCGGCAACGCGAGCTGTTGACCAGAGCAGTCGGCTGGACTGCAGTCTGCAAAGTCGGATCCTCCTTTTCTCTTTTTTCTTTCTCTGCCAGTCGGCCATGGGCACCCGACCTTTTCTTCACCCGGCTCTGGGCAGTCGGATGCACACACACACTTTTTTTTGGCAGCCGGATTGGGCACTCGGCCTCTTTTCCCAGACAGCCGGCTCAGCTCCAGTCGGCCGGCTCTTTTTTTTGCACTCGGCCACTTCTCAGCCGGATTAGGCACTCGGCCCTTTCTTTTCTCTTCTTTTTGTCCGACTCCACGCGAGCAGTCGGATGCACGAATTTTTTCTTTTTCCTTTAGTCGGCCCCCGACTTTTCTTCTTGTCCTCGCGTGGGGCAGCCGGAGACCCGGCAGGCGAATCCGTGACAGGAGTCGGCCGACCTCGGGCGTGGCCGAGTATGCGGCGCGGGAGGAAACCGGCGCGAAGACGGCAGCTGTGAGGCGGCGCGGGCAAGGCGGCAAGCGCGGGAAGCCGGCGCGTTGGGGAGGCCGGATTCGGCAAGGCTGGACGTGGCTGTGGAGGTGCGAGCGCGAGGCGGCGTCGGGAGCCAGCCAATGGGGATTCGGCCCTGCCGGCAGCCGGGACGCGGCAACGAGACGGCAGCGGAGCAGGCGGCGGGGCCGTCTGCCCGACGCGCGGGAAGCCGGCCGCGGGGCAGAGCAGGGCTCGCGGGCGAGGCGACCACCATCGTCGGGGGAGAGGACCGCGAGGCGGAGGCCGGCTTGGGTGAAGCACAGACCGTGCGTGGAGGTGGAGCAGGGTGCCGCCGGGGCAGGCGGGCGCAGGGGAAGCCGGCAAGGCGCGGGACAGCCCGTTGGAGGCCGAGGCCGGGACCACGCGGGAGGACCGGTGCCACTAGGCGCGGTCAGAGCGGGAGGCGGCCGACCCGGCACGGAGGCGGAGGAGGCGGCCAGGCGCAGGCGGCACGGTGCGGCGGCAAACTACAGCAGCGCGGGCCGAGCGGCGTCGGCAGGGTCGCGCTCGGCCGCGGACAGTTGGAGCGACGCGCGCGGACGACTGGAGCGATGAGGAGGCGCGCGCGAGCCTAGGGCTACGAGGAGCCGCCAAAGCCGCAAGGGGGAAGCACGGGCTGGCGGCGTCGGGCAGGGAGCCGGGGCGGGGCCAGCCGCGTCCTGCTACGGCCGGAGGTTGAGGAAGAGGCGCGCGAGCAGGGCCCGGTCGTGTGCTGGCAACGACTTGTGGAGGAGCCTCATGGGCAGGAGAAGTGGCGGAGAAATGCCGGAGGTGGGAGCTGCAGCTGGTGACGGCCACGGGCGGGCGAAGCACTAGGCAGTTGACGCGGAACTGGAGCAGCGAGCACGCGCAGCGAGATGGGCGGCGGCCACAACTGTTACTGGGAGGCGGTCCGGCGCCAGCGAGGAGCAGCGCCAGCACGGGGAGCGCGATGACGGCCACGCGCTGTCGGCGATAGCACGCACAGGGCTGGGCGTCGGGCCGAGCCCGACGGCGAGGACGCGTCACCCTCGCGGCCGCTCCGGGGGCGGGTCGATGTCGAGCCCCCGAGCGCTACCGGAGAGACGGCGTGACGCCGCGGCGGGGGAGATGAAGATGGTCCCGCCCAGACTGCGAAACCAGCAGCAGCGCAGTAGCATAGTACCGCCCCACGGTGGGCGCCAAATGTCGTGGTATTCTCACGGGGGGGTGCAAGACGACATATGCCACAGGGTGGCTTCGTGTGAGGGCAAGACTGCTGCCGGAATATCCAGGGACGGGTATGCGAGTAGCACGCGCTAGTTTACCCAGGTTCGGGGCTCTCCGGAGAGATAACACCCCTACTCCTGCATGTCTGAGTATATATCTGGGGTGTACATGAGGCAGTACAAAGTGCTCCTGAAGCTGTATCTGAGATCAGTGTCGTAAGAGCCTGATCTCGTATATGCATATGAACATAGGTGTGTGTGTGGCCGCATGTGCCTATGCATGCGTGATTGTGTGGGAGAGTGAGTCCATCCTGGATGGATGGATGGAGCTAGCTATATATATTGTTGGGTAGCTTACTACCTAAGCTAGGTAGTGCGTGGGGGGGGGCAAGTGGGCATGGGGCTCCATGCCCATGTACGTGATGTGCATGCCTCTTTGTCCCTGGTGCACTTTATAAAACAGTGCCCAGGGACAGATACACTGTAGATGATGTCGCGGTACGGTTGTCTCGTCCGCGGTATGGCCGTCTCGTCGGTGTCTTGTCGATGCCGCTCCGGGCTGCAGTCGGCAGTCGGCTGTTTGGCACAATCGGCAGCCGGCTGGTTGGTGCAGTCGGCAGCCGGCTGGTTGGCGCAGTCGGCAGCCGGCTGGTTGGCGCAGTCGGCACCCGGGCTGAGGGGCTTTGCTAGCCCCGATGTCTTGATTTATTGTCTCGCCGTCTTCGGGGTATCCGTGTCCAATTACTCCGACACCAACCTTTGGAACGTTTAGCAATTAAGCAAGTTCTAGGTTAAGACTTTTTAGTGAAATCAACAATATATAGATCACCTTTACGTATGCTGGTAAAGACCATTTTATGGTTATCTCTACGAAACACTTGGCAATCTACTTTGGTAAATATGACATGGAAACCAAAGTCAGCTAGTCTAGAAACAGAAAGCAGATTATAGCCAAGAGATTCAACGAGCATGACATTTTTTATGGAGCTATCGTGTGAGATGGCCACCTTACCGAGGCCACCCACCTTACCCTTTGAGTTATCACCAAAGGTGACATACTTTCAAGGGCCGTCGTTTTCAGCAAGCTCACGAAACATATCTTTATCTCCGATCATGTGATCAGTACATCCACTATCAAGGACCCATTCCTTTCCTCCTACCATGTATCCGCGAAGATTTGCCATAAGACCAAAGTGTCTCATTGCATCATCAAGATCATAGTCACTATTCTCATCCTCATCATAGTATCCATGTTCAACACTGTCATGTGGTGGATCAATTCCTAGAGAGGATGATTCATTAGATAAATGATTTTGACAATGATCATATTTATGAATTCTAATAGCTTCGGAAATAATATTGCTAATAATTCCAACATCTCCTTTGGCAGGCATAAGATTTGTAAGCTCAAATAGACAATCACCAAACTTAGGATCATTGGAATTCATCTTACTCAAGGCAACAGACTTATGAAGAATCTCATCTAGATTTTGCAAGGAATAGTTTGGAAATATTTCCTCAAGAAATCTCCATATAGTGTAGGCACAATCAAGAGTAGGCAAGCAACCAATCAAGTTTCTAGGCAAACCTCTAGTGATAAGATTAACAGTTCTAAGATTGCGAATCATGTCAATTTACTCATCAAGGGTAGGATGTATATGATCAACATGAGGTGCACAAGGGCTAGTAATATACTTGTTCAAATGATATTCATTAAAAATCACAAGCATATCTTTTTTCCACTCATGAAAGTACTCTCCATCAAGTATAGGCACTCTATATCTAAGAATCCCCAAAGTAGACTCATCCATCTTACTCCAATGGTGTTTAAACAAAGGCAATGGAGACCAATGCTCTGATACCAATTGAAAGGATCAAGAAGAGTTGTCTAGAGGGGGGGGGGGTGAATAGACCCTCAACACACAAAGTTGGTAGTTTTTAAGTTTTTCAAGTTGAGGTGGAGTTTAAGCACAAGTTTAACCATTCACAATACATATCAAGCAAGCATGCAGGAGAATATGGGCAGCGGAAAGTAAAGCATGCAACTTGCAAGAAAGTAAAGAGATGGGATTGGAGTGTGCAAACGCAATTGGAGACACGGACATTTTTGGCGTGGTTCCGATAGGTGGTGCTATCGTACATCCACGTTGATGGAGACTTTAACCCACGACGGGTAACGGTTGCGAGTCCACGGAGGGCTCCACCCAAGAAGGGTCCACGAAGAAGCAACCTTATCTATCCCACCATGGCCATCGCCCATGAAGGACTTGCCTCACTAGGGTAGATCTTCACGAAGTAGGCGATCTCCTTGCCCGTACAAACTCCTTGGTTCAACTCCACAATCTTGGCGGAGGCTTCCAAGTGAAACCTAACCAATCTAGGAGACACCACTCTCCAAAAGGTAATAGATGGTGTGTTTTTGATGAGCACCTTGCTCTTGTGCTTCAAATGATAGTCTCCCCAACACTCAACTCTCTCTCATAGGATTGGATTTGGTGGAAAGAAGATTTGAGTGGAAAGCAACTTGGGGAAGGCTAGAGATCAAGATTCATATGGTTGGATTGGAATATCTTGGTCTCAACACATGAGTAGGTGGTTCTCTCTTGGAAAATGAATGCTAGAAGTGTAGGCATGTTCTGATGGCTTTCCTCACGAATGAGGAGAGGGTGGAGGGGTATATATATCCTCCACACAAAATCTAACTGTTACACACAATTTACCAAACTCGGTGGGACCAAATCATAAAACTCGGTCGGACCGATTTAGTTCATAATGTGACCGTTAGGCATTTCGGTGGGACCGATATGATCAACTCGGTAGGACCGATGTGCAAGGGTTAAGGTAAAACCTCATATCGGTTTGACCGATTACACAACTCGGTGGGACCGATTTGGTAATAAGCAAAACAGAGAGTTGGTCAGGCAAACTCGGTGTGACCGATTACATATTTTCGGTGAGACCAAAAATACTTCAATAGACAACATGGAGTTTGCAAGCCCATCTCGGTGGGACCGAGATCCAATCGGTGAGACCGAATAGATTAGGGTTTCTGGCAGTGGCTATGTCAATTGAACTCGGTAGCGCCCGATAAATCAAATCGGTGGGGCCGAGTTTGACTTTTGGTTTGGGAGATATGTGGATATGAGAAAGTAGCTGAGGGCTTTTGTAGGATCGAAAGTATGTCTAGAGGGGGGTGATTAGACTACTTGACCAAATAAAAATCTAGCCGTTTCCCAATTTTAGTTCTTGGCAGATTTTAGCAACTTAGCACAAGTCAAGGAATCAACCTACACATGCAATTCTAAGAGTATAGCAGCGGAATATAAAACAATTGCATATGAAGGTAAAGGGGAGGAGTTTGAGAAGGCAAATGCAATTGGAGACACGGATGTTTTTGTCGTGGTTCCAATAGGTTGTGCTATCGTACATCCACGTTGATGGAGACTTCAACCCACAAAGGTTAACGGCTGCGCGAGTCCACGGAGGGCTCCACCCACGAAGGGTCCACGAAGAAGCAACCTTGTCTATCCCACCATGGCCGTCGCCCACGAAGGACTTGCCTCACTAGGATAGATCTTCACGAAGTAGGCGATCTCCTTGCCCTTACAAACTCCTTGGTTCAACTCCACAATCTTGTCGGAGGCTCCCAAGTGACACCTAGCCAATCTAGGAGACACCACTCTCCAAGAAGTAACAAATGATGTGTTGATGATGAACTCCTTGCTCTTGTCCTTCAAATGATAGTCTCCCCAACACTCAACTCTCTCTCATAGGATTTGTATTTGGTGGAAAAAAGATTTGAGTGGAAAGCAACTTGGGGAAGGCTAGAGATCAAGATTCATATGGTAGGAATGGAATATCTTGACCTCAACACAAGTGTAGGTGGCTCTCTCTCAGAAAATGTATGTTGGAAGTGTAGGTACGTTCTGATGGCTCTCTCCACGAATTAAGAGTGGGTGGAGGGGTATATATATCCTCCACACAAAATCTAACAATTACACACAACTTATCAATCTCGGTGGGACTGAATCGTCAAACCCGGTCGGACCGATTTAGCAAATAATGTGACAGTTAGGATTTTCGGTGGGACCGACATGCAACTCGGTGGGACCGATATGGTTAGGGTTAGGGCATAACGTAATCTCGGTGAGACCGATTACACAAACTTGGTGAAACCGATTTTGGTAATAAGCTAACCAGAGAGTTGGTCAGGCAAACTTGGTGGGACCGATTCGCTCATCTCGGTTGGACCGAAACATTACAAAAGAGAAACAGAGAGTTTGCATTGCAATCTCGGTGGGACCGAGATCCCTATCGGTGAGACCGATTTGACTAGGGTTTGTGGCAGTGGCTATGACATCTGAACTCGGTGGCGCCGGATAGAAAGAATCGGTGGGGCCGAGTTGAACTTTTGATTTGGGTCATATGTGGATATGAGAAAGTAGTTGAGGGCTTTGGAGCATATCACTAAGCATTTTGAGCAAGAAAGTCATTAAGCAACACCTCATCCCTTCTTGATTTTATTGGCTTTTCCTATAGACTCAATGCGATCTTGGATCACTAAAACTGGCGGGGTGGCCCGCGCAAAATGCGCAGCTAGATTTTTCTATTTTCATGTTCACTTGAATTTATACATATTGATCAGTGTTCGGCAATACTAAATGAACTGTGTGAAATTTAAAAAAGTTAACCTGAACACAATTGTTCTTTAGATTTTTCTCTCCAAATGTATTCTAATTTGTGTGCGTGTACAGTGGCATACGTGTATGCATGCGGCTATATTGTATTGCTTGGTGTTTCTCTAATAAACTGTTTTTTCAGGGCTCTAACAATTTTATTTGACTCCACGGTAGAATTTTATATGTTTTTGTTGAATTGGATTGCCATTTATGTGTACATGTCTGTACATATGTTATAGTTTACTAACTACTTGGTGTTATTCGGAAAACAAATCTCATGAATATGCTTTCCTCTAATTCTATTTCATAGCATGCAAAAACGAATTAGTTGCTCTGCTTCACACCCTCACCAAGTTGGCGTCGTAAATCATCAACCACGTCATGGAAAAAAAATTAAACCAAGGCAAACATCCAACTCCTTCTCTGGATTTCCTTATCCCATTATGCTTGTCTTGTGGTGGCAGTCAACCTAATGGTAACTGTGTGCATGCATGTGCTCCTTGAGTCTCGAGCATGAGAGGGATGTGAAGATATTAAAATGATCTATTAATTAATTCATTTAAAGTACATTTATGGATGACTACATGATTGATCTGAGGCATTTGCTCTGTAAACAAATAAATGGAAAATGAGCTTTTTCTAGCCAGGTAAAAAGTTGTATGTGTACAGTAAGCTATGTAATATGGAATATACCTTGGAAGTATATATGTTCTTAATAAAACATGCCGAGGATGTATACGGGTTATGCAGGATTGGAATTTTCTACTTCTCTTTTTCTTCATTTTGTCACCATCATTTTCAGCAGCATACTCTGTGTTGTCGATCAACACTCTCCTGAAAGCATTGTGATTTCAAATTCCTTGTACTACAATCATGATCATTGCAGGCTATGTGATCATGTGCGATTAAAACATGGTAGTAAAGCATAGGAAAACATGTTCTTCGTAAGGAAGCTGTGCAGACCTGTCGACATGGAAAAAGAACCAAACACACGTGGAGTGCTTGTGGATATTACAAAATTGTGTATGCCTCGATGCCGTACGTCTTGATGCAGTGGGTGGATATTAGACGTGCTGCCATATATTGTGTCTTTGGTCATTCATGCATTCGAGCGTCACGGGTATTTGGTTTGTCGGTGTCGTAGATCACCTATTGGATGTGTACCGTAAATGCATTCATGTCTTGCTTTTGATTTCTCCAGTGTGGGGGACATTCTATGGTAATCCCACGGGTGTCCGTGCTTGTAATGGGACTATTAGGAATTTCCTTCCTTTGCGCTTATTTATGGCCTAGTAATATGAACGTTCCTCATATAATTCCTTAGGGTGTGTTTGAAAAAAAACGTCTGGGAAGTTTTTCTTTATGTGATTTCTCAAGGTAATTATGTTCCTATTTCCCTGCAAAAGAAAAGAGTTGACTTCCTTTTGCTTGATTCGGCGATGGAGTGCATGAAAGTGTATGCCAGCCAGAAACCAACTGGACAGTGAAAATCCATCACGCATTTTAATTGCGTGTCCATGTGATTCTTTGGTACAGTATAGCTGACTAGCATGTACTCCCTCTGTCCGAAAATACTTGTCGGAGGAATGGATGTATCTAGATGCAATTTAGTTTTAGATACATTCATTTTCATCTATTTTTACGATAAGTATTTACGGACGAAGGGAGTATATGTCCATCACACAGGTTTGATTGATTCCCTATGCGTGTGTTCTAACATATATAACCATGTTTAATTTTCTGCTGACATCAGCAATGATGTCATTGCTTGTATATTAATCCTCCTCCAATATGAATCTGTCATTGCTTGTATATTAATCCTCCTCCAATACGAACCTAATTTCTCTATGTTGGCTTTTTTTTTCTTTTGAGAAGTTTTCTACGTTCGCTACTCACCCATAGCAATTGAACTGCAACGTAGTTATAGGTACCCTTGTCCTACACGTTTTCCTTTCCTTTTTTGAGTTTGTTCTTTTTTTTTTACTTGCACGTCTTGTGTGGTCTATGTCCGTAACATGCTGTAGATAATTGTAGATTGATTACAGCCGTTCCTTTTTTATTCCTCATGTCTAATTAATCTTGGCCGTTTCTTTTCTATCATTTTAAGTATATAATAGATAGATAGAAAATGTAGAGTCTTGTGCTTTGAGCTTGAGCCAATCCTTTTGTCTTTAGCATTTTGAGGGATCCACTTCTCTTATTCATGTCATGCCAATCATTGAGCTTTCCTGAAATGCTTATCTTGAAATAGCATTAGCTCAATGAGATATATGTTGTTAGGAATTACCAAAATCATTCAGGGATAGTTGCACTTTCAATCTCCCCATTTTTGGTAATTGATGGCAACATATAGATCAAAGCTTCGACAAATGATAATAAGATTGAAAAACATTGTCGCTTTAAGAAGTATGTGAAAAGTAAGAGCTCCCCCTAAATTTGTGGATTATTTAAAATTTGCTTTGGACTGCAAATGCACAATGAGTTAGGATCACGGGTTACTCTTCCATGTCACATACATCTTGGTGGAGTGCTCAACATGATAATAATTAAACACATGCACTCATCATCAAGCAAAATGAATGATCATATGAGAATATAATAGATAATATCATCCAACAAGCATTAATGTAGCATAGCATATGATCAACCACATGATCATCCAAGAATCTCACAAATGGCATAATGTATCAAGCAAACAAATAACGAAGTCCAACCACCAAAAAGACAAGAGAGTTCAAAAGCAACACTCTCTCTCGAAGCCTATGATCTATACATTTTTCTCCCCCTTTGGCAACAAGTTATCAAAAAGTTCATAAAAAATGCATAGTGCTAAACGACTCTCAGGCTTGGTCTTCATGTGATGGTGTAGAGATGGCTCCAAGGACAAAAGCTTCTGTTGATGTAGCTGGAGCTGGTGGAGTAGGTGCTGGAGCTGGAGGCACTAAAGTTGTAGCTGATGCAGATGATGTAGCTCTGGTGTCTGGAACAGGCATTGCAGCAGATCTCTGTCCTCTAGGCACTCTAGCAAAAGCATCTGTGGTAGACTTGCCCTTCTTCTCCTCCACATCCTCCTGAAGTTGCTCAACTGCAGTTTGGATCTTAGTAACATTGACATCAAGAGCATAAAACTTCTGCTCTATGATTCTCTCCAAGCTCTCCTAGTTTTGAGTCAGGGTGGCCAAGCCCTTCTAAATCCTCAAGGTGGAGGAAATCAAGTAGCCAAGCTGATCTTGCTTGCTCTTCAGGAAAATCTGAGATGCCTCTTCAACAGTTGGCATCTTTGCAGCTGTCTCAGTCCTTGCTTTCTCTTTCTTCTTCAGAGTCTCTCCTCATAAAGGGCTTTCCAAGTACTTTGGCAGTAGTAGTTCTGACTCTCTTCTTCTTCTTCTTATCTTGGCCAACAGCTTCATCATCAGACTCAATGGTGAACTTCATGGTTTCACCAGTGGCAACCTTCCAAGGTTTGGAAGTGGGAATTCTCCTGGCAGGTGCCTTCTTTTGCATTCCTGGCTTAGTGGATGTAGCTGTGCCATATTCCTTCTTCAGCACCTTCTTCTTAGAAGTGGCCTCATCCTCAACAGCCACATAGTCCTCATCTTCAGAATCTGAGCTTTTCTTCTTCCTTGCCCTGGTTGCTGCCTTGGGCAAATTGTTGGGTGTGCTCCTGCCACCCTCATCATAACTGCTAGAGGGACTAGTGCCCTCACTCATATGAACTTGCTCCTCAGACTTGTTCTGACTGTCACTCTGATCTGACATGACGCAAACTCTGACAACAGAACCTATGAATAGATGTAGATGAGGTAGAGTGGATGAGCATCACAAAGCACATAGGTTTTTGCAAAAAATTGAGTCAAAAACATAGATTTAGTTTTCCACAGAAAGCATTTCAGAGCTACCGATTTGTAAACTCGGTGATACCGAAGCAGCTTTTGGAACCTAAACTAGTGAACCCGGTCAGACCGAGTCACAGTTCGGTGGCACCGAGACTGCTAGGGTTTCACAAAGAATCGATCTCGGTCACACTGATTTGCAATTCTCGGTCAGACTGAGATGAAGGAAATATGCCCTAGAGGCAATAATAAAGTTATTATTTATTTCCTTATTTCATGATAAATATTTATTATTCATGCTAGAATTGTATTAACCGGAAACATAATACATTTGTGAATACATAGACAAACATAGTGTCACTAGTATGCCTCTACTTGACTAGCTCGTTAATCAAAGATGGTTAAGTTTCCTAACCATAGACATGAGTTGTCATTTTATTAACGGGATGACATTATTAGGATAATGGTGTGATTGACTTGACCCATTCCGTTAGCTTAGCACTTGATCGTTTAGTATGTTGCTATTGCTTTCTTCATGACTTATACATGTTCCAAACATATGGATTGGTGCAAGCTCCAGTGATCCATCTATGGACTAGTGCAATCATCTCGGAGTTGGAATATACGCTTTGATGAGTTAATCAAAGCATATGGTTTTATACAGACTTTTGGAGAAGACCTGTATTTACAAGAAAGTGAGTGGGAGCTCTGTAGAATTTCTAAAAACTATATGTAGATGACATATTGTTGATTGGAAATGATATAGAATTTCTGGATAGCATAAAAGGATACTTGAATAAGAGTTTTTCAAAGGAAGACCTTAGTAAAGCTTCTTACACATTGAGCATCAAGATCTATAGAGATAGATCAAGACGCTTGATAAGATTTTTCAATGAGTACATACCTTGATAAGATTTTGAAGTAATTCAAAATGGAATAGTCAAAGAAGGAGTTCTTGCCTGTGTTGCAAGGTGTGAAGTTGAGTAAGACTCAAAACCTGACCATGGCAGAAAATAGAAAGAGAATGAAAAGTCATTCCCTATGCCTCAGTCATAGGTTCTATAAAGTATGCTATGCCGTGTACCAGACCTATTGTATACCTTGCTCTGAGTTTGGCAAGGGAGTACAATTATGATCTAAGAGTAGATCACTGGACAACGGTCAAGAATATCCTTGGTGAGGACTAAGGAAATATTTCTCACTTATGGAGGTGATAAAAGAGCCCATCGTCAAGAGTTACATCGGTGCAAGTTTTTACACCAATCTAGATGACTCTAAGTCTCAATCAGGATACATATTGAAAGTGGGAGCAATTAGCTAGAGTAGCTCCGTGCAGAGCATTGTAGACATAGAATATTTGCAAAATACATACGGCTCTGAATGTGACAGACCCGTTGACTAAACTTCTCTCACAAGCAAACCATGATCATACCTAAGTACTCTTTGGGTGTTAATCACATAAACAATGTGAACTAGATTATTGACTCTAGTAAACCCTTTGGGTGTTGATCACATGACGATGTGAACGATGGGTATTAATCACATACAAATGTGAATATTGGTGTTAAATCACATGGCGATGTGAACTAGATTATTGACTCTAGTGCAAGTGGGCGACTGAACGAAATATGCCCTAGAGGCAATAATACCATTCACTTGTAATTGTTTCTTCGGAAAGTGCACTGTATGTTCATTTCCATTAATATGAGAAGTGACCTTGCTTTTATTGCAATCAATGGCAGCCCCTACAGTATTCGAGAAGGGTCTACCAAGTGAAGGAAATATGCCCTAGAGGCAATAATAAAGTTATTATTTATTTCCTTAATTCATGATAAATGTTTATTATTCATGCTAGAATTGTACTAACCGGAAACATAATACATGTGTGAATACATAGACAAACATAGTGTCACTAGTATGCCTCTACTTTACTAGCTCGTTAATCAAAGATAGTTAAGTTTCCTAACCAAAGACATGAGTTGTCATTTGATTAACGGGATCACATCATTAGGAGAATGATGTGATTGACTTGACCCATTCCGTTAGCTTAACACTTGATCATTTAGTATGTTGCTATTGCTTTCTTCATGACTTATACATGTTCCTATGACTATGATATTATGCAACTCCCGTTTACCGAAGGTACATGTTGAGTTGGTGGATTTTGAGATTAGGATTTGTCAGTCCGATTGTCGGAGAGGTATCTCTGGGCCCTCTTGGTAATGCACATCACTATAAGCCTTGCAAGCAATGTAGCTAATGAGTGAGTTGCGGGATGATGCATTACATAACGAGTAAAGAGACTTGCCGGTAACGAGATTGAACTATGTATTGAGATACCTACGACCGATTCTCGGGCAAGTAACATACCGATGACAAAGGGAACAACGTATGTTGTTATGCCGTTTGACCGATAAAGATCTTCGTAGAATATGTGGGAGCCAATATGAGCATCTAGGTTCCGCTATTGGTTATTGACCGGAGACGTGTCTCGGTCATGTCTACATAGTTCTATAACCCGTAGGGTCCGCACGCTTAAACTTCGATGACGGTTATATTATGAGTTATGTGTTTTGATGTACCGAAGGTAGTTCGGAGTCCCGGATGAGATAGGGGACATGACGAGGAGTCTCGAAATGGTCGAGAAATAAAGATCGATATATTGGACGACTATATTCAGACATCGGAAAGGTTTCGAGTGATTCGGGTATTTATCGTAGTACCGGAGAGTTACGGGAATTCGCCGAGGAGTATATGGGCCTTATTGGGCCATTGGGAATAGAGGAGAGAGGCCAAAAGCAAGGAGGCGCCCCCCCTGTGGTCCGAATTGGACAAGGGGTGCAGCCCCCTTTTCCTTCTTCCTCTCCCCCACTTTCCTTCTCTCCTACTCCAACAACATATCGTAGCAGTGCTTAGGCGAAGCCCTGTGTCGGTAGAACATCATCATCGTCACCACACCGTCGTGCTGATGGAACTCTCCCTCAAAGCTTGGCTGGATCGGAGTTCGAGGGACGTCATAGAGCTGAATGTGTGCTGAACTCGGAGGTGTCGTGCGTTCGGTACTTGATCGGTCATTTCGTGAAGACGTACGACTATAGCAACCGCATTCTGCTAACGCTTCCACTTTCGGTCTACGAGGGTACGTGGACAACACTCTCCCCTCTCGTTGCTATGCATCACCATAATATTGTGTGTGCGTAGGAAATTTTTGAAATTAGTACGTTCCCCAACACGAGAATCACATGTGCAATAGCCTGAGCCAAATCGGTGAGACCGACTTCCACAACTCGGATGGTCCGAGATGAATTCGGCGGAAACCTAACCCTAAATTTTCAATCCAAGACTAATCTACGGAGTAGTTTCGCTGGATAGGAAGATTTCAAACGTGGCAAGATTCATGGCAATGCAATGTGCTAGGAATCGGAGTTAAGAATAGCACAAAGTTCAAATCCATACCCTAATGCGGCGATGGATTTGCGACGGCGACAACGGCGGAGCAGAATCCTGTTGACAGCGGTGGAGACTAGTGGAGGGAGGTCGCTGGCGACAAGGAGGATGATCCGGAGACCTGAAGAGGCAGAGCAGGCTGTGCGCGGGCGAAGGGTTTCGGAAAAATTTCCAAATTTTGGCCCGGGGGTAGATATAGCCTGACCCTATCGGTGTGACCGAAAATTTCAAATCGGTTGCACCGAGATTGAAAACTTAGATCAACTTAGTGATCTCGTATGACCGAAAAGGTTGAATCGGTCAGACCGAAATGCACAAAGAGGTTTTGGAATTTTAAGGCTATGACGAATCGGGGACTCCGAGTGCTCCTCACATAGAGTGGTTCGAATCTGACTTGATCAAACTTTGTGATATAGCATGAATAGAGTTTCAAACAAGAAAAGCATAGATAGCTAGTGGAAAGAGTGGTTCTTAGGCATTCTTGTCCATCCACTTGGCAAAATAAAAGAAACCAAACAATCAAAGCAACAAGTGGATGTCCTCGAATGAGTAAATTATGCAACCAACATGCTCACACAATAAAATGGCAAATGAAATATGTGACAAAGCATGCACAAACACTTCTAGCATCTATCGAGAAATTGGCGATGATTAGGTCATCTATATATGAGTATATTGACTTAGGAGTCAAATGAGAACATTTGGTCATAGGTCATACTCATCGTTTAAGCACAAGTGGGGTTGCCACTTTTACATAACGCATTGTTGTGCTCACACCATTAGAGTTGCTTTGGCTCAATTCTTTGAGTAAAGCTCCCCCTAGATGTGAGATCCCCCCTAAGAGGGATGAACTAACCTTGGGTTTTGTCGATGATGACTTCATGTAGGTGTTGAAGATGTGGATGCTCAATGTTTATGTAGATCATTTGGAGCAATCCATTGGGGTGAGTTGCACTTTCAATACCTACACGGGTTAGTCCCACAAGGAACAAACAAGGATATCCATAGACATAGAGTGATGCACACACACAAGATGATGTCTATGAAAGAATTAGGTTACCTTGTCCCTTGTCTTACCAACGAGAGGGTTTGTGACTCCTTGAACTAGTGCAAGATGTGGAAGTTGATTGCACTTGTCTTTGCCAAAATGATAAGAGTGAAATATGTTGGCGGAGTCACCCTCAAGAACTCTCTAGTTCTTCTTCTTCGGGATCCACATCATCTTGACGGGAATCCTTGGAGTTGTGGTTGTACTCGATGAAGTAGAACTTGATGTAGTCTTGGGAACCCACTTGACCAAGGCCTTAGGAGCTTCTTCAAATGCATCAATATCCTGTTGAAGCTTATCCTTGCCTTTTTGCTTGTGGTCTTGTGGTGGAAGATCATCTTGAGCTTGTGTCCCTTTGAAGTAGGATCATACTTCTCTTGTTGAGGAACAAACTTCGTCTTGGGGTATTGATCTTCTTCCCACTCAACTCCATTGGCATTGAACTTTCGTTCAAAACCAACACCTTGGTTCTTCCGGTGCCTTCCTTGCTTGCGATTTCCTCGAATTGCTTACTCCCGACAAGGCTCTTGTAAACACCTTTCTCTATAATTCCCTTCAAAAGGCTATTTTCTTGCTCAAGTGTAACTTGGCTAAGAAAATCATTATTGGAATCAAGAGAACTACTAGAAGCAACAACATTGGATTTAGCATGATTATTGTTACTGCTAGAGAAAGAATCTTTCTTGTTCTTGTTACTAGACTTGACTTGAGGCATGTAAATAGATAAGAGTAAACGCTTGGCAATGTAAGAAGAACTTTTATTGCGAAGATCATCATTGATTGCCTTTAAAAACTCATGTTCTTGCTCAAGGTTGAGCTTTTCAAAGTGTAACTTCTCATGAGTCCTTCAAAGTTCTCGATGATCTCCTAAGATAGTTTCATGAGCTAACTTAAGAGTGTTTAGTTATTTAGTTAGGAGCTCAATCTTCTCCTTATCATTTTCATTCGTTTTATCTTGATTATCATGATTATTTGACGTTTCATCATAGAATTCATCACTAGAGTTGTCAACAAGTAAATCATCATCACCTAACAAGTCATCTTCATCACTATTGAGATCAACATGCTCGGGGTGTGATACCTTTGGGCCTTTAGCCATGAAGAATCTTCCAAGTCCTTCATTTGGTGAATCAAATATGTCGTAGGAGTTGGTTGACACAAGTGCTAGACCGGTAACACCTTCATCTTGAGTATATTAGGAGTTGGAGTGATAGCTTCTCTCGGAGTGATTGTCGGAGTCGGAGCCGGATACCCATTCACCAACATGATCTTGATGTCTTTGTTTTGTGTAGCTCCTTGATGACTTGTCCTTCCTTTATGAATCCTTGCTTCTCTGGGATGTTCTTCGTTCATAACGATCATCTCTACTCCTTCTTTCTCTTGATGGTGATTCTTCTCTTCTACTTCTTCTGTCAGGACCCCGATCCTAAGTCACACCGGTCTAGCATGTAACACATCATATCACTTTGCGGCCTCACGCACGGTATTCCCACGGGTGCCACCTTACCTGGCCCGGGACCGTTTGCGCCTTTTGGCTCACATATATGATAGTGCCGCTAGCATCCATATGACCAAGAACTCGAGCTGACATGGCTAGTCGTGAACCCAAAGTGGCACTAACTTACAGGGAGAGGCATACATGACCCAACAACGAACGTGTCGGTCAGCAGCGAGTGAATCCGGGCTGTAGCAACTGGGCTAGCAGGACTCCGGTAAACCAGGCTGTAGCAGGCTAACAGGACTCCGGTAGACATCGCGTGACATTTCCCCGAAGGGACAGACACAGGAACGAAGAAGGACACATGCTGGCCAGCCTGAGTGTTCCGGAGCAGTAGCAAGCTACCAAGGCTCAGTGCAAGCACTAGGAGACATTTCCCGGTAAGAGAGGCTACCAAGGATAAACAACTAGATAGTCAGATCCCACACATACCAAGCATTTCAATAACATACACACAATATGCCCGATATGTGCAAATACAACATGGCATCACAACATGACTCTACAACTCAAGTATTTTATTCAATAGGCTCCGAGGAGCGAGATATTACAAGCATGAGTCTCATGACCCAACATTCAGAGCAAACAAGTCAAGCACAAGCGGAAGCTTAACATGTCTGAGTACAGACATCTACAAAAGAAAAAGGCTGAGAAGCCTGACTGTCTATCAGATCCTGCCGAGGGCACAAGATCGTAGCTGAGGTAACAAGCTAAACGTCGAAGTCCACACGGTACTACTAGCGAGACTGAAGTCTCTCTACAAAAACATAAATTAAGCAACGTGAGTACAAATGTACCCAGCAAGACTTACATCAGAACTAACTACATATGCATCATTATCAACAAAGGGGTGGTGGGGTTTAACTGCAGCAAGCCAGCTTTGACTCGGTGGCTGTCCTGAACTACGACTGCAAGTAACTCTTTGGAGGTGGCGCACACGAGTCCACATATTCACCATATCACTACACCACTATGGATCCGCTCCCGTCTCCCTACGAGAACGCCATCCATAGCACTCACGCTTATCTTGCGTATTTTAGAGTATCCACTTTCACTTGTCTATGAACTGTACAGGCAACCCAGAACTCCTTTACCGCGGACACGGCTATTCGAATAGATCATATTAACCCTGCAGAGGTGTACTTCTTCACACATGCTCTCACCACTTACCGCCTTTTACACGACATGTACTCGGCAACCTTCAAGCGGAAGCCCAGCGAGGGTGTCGGCCACGACCTGACTAACCACACAAGTCTCTCATCCAGGTTTATCGCCTATTCGGGTTCCATCTGCAAGGAGATCCGGCCGGAGTGTCGCTCATGGCCCCAAACGATGTGTGCAGGGTTCCCAAGCCCACCTCGACGGGTGGATCTATGCTTGGTACACCGTGCCATGGTGCCTAGTCTGTCCCAAGCCCACCTATACCGGGTGCCACTTGGTAGACTACTAACACTACCTACAAACACCAGAAACTAGTTGCAACTCATGGACAGAGATCAAGTTGATTAATAAGTCGAGAGAGTCAATTAAGGATCCCAATGTGTGGTAGTAGCTGTTCATGGATCACAAACACATGACTCAGTTCCTGAGGACGGCTGCAATGAGACAACCCACCATGTACTCCTACATGGCGTCTCACCGCTACCTTTACCAAATCATGTTCACACACTTAGCTATCAACAGTAGGACATGTTCACCACATTCCAATTCATCCCCGATGAATCAGACCTGACTCAACTCTAAGCAGTAGCAGGCATGACAAACAAGCATGAATGAGTAGGCACATCAGGGCTCAAACAACTCCTACTCATGCTAGTGGGTTTCATCTATTTACTGTGGCAATGACAGGTCATGCAGAGGATAAAGGGGTTCAGCTACCGCAACATGTAATAGTTGAATCGTTGTTGTCCTAATGCAGTAAAAGAGAGCAGGAGCGAGAGAGTGGGATTGTATCAGAATGAACAAGGGGTTTTTGCTTGCCTGGCACTTCTGAAGATAGTATATCTCTTCATCGGTGTCATCGAACTCATCGTCGGTACCACGTCTACTGAGGGGGAACAATTACCGGCAATAGAGAGGGAACACAATCAATGCAATGCAACAATATGATGCATGATCATGACATGGCAAAATGAATGTGTTTGACCTAATGCAACTGAGAACAGAAAGGTTTGAGCTAATTTGAACCAAGGGTTCAAATTCAAACTCAAGTTATGAATTTATAATGTGCATTATCATGTTTTGGTATGAACAGCAAGGTTAAGTTGCTTTATCATGCATGAAACCAGTACCAATGGCTAGATTGGATTTTTCTAATCATTTTTCATATATAAATTATTTCATTTGGAGTTACGGTTGAATTTCTATGAATTTTTGAAGTTAGCACTATTTTCTGGAATTTCCTGAGAAAGAATAAATCTAGAAAAACCTATTACTGCGTCAGCATGACATCACACTGACATCAGCAGGTCAGCTGACCTGGTCCAGGTCAAACCTGACGTGTGGGTTCCACACGTCAGTGACACAGCTAATTAACAGGGGGTTATTCCTAATCTAATTAAAAGATTAGGGCGCCGGGGCCCACTATCAGTGTCATTAGGTGTGTGTGTGGGCGGGGGGTTAGTGCTAATTAAACACCTGGCCGGTGGGGTCCACCTGCCAGGCCGGCAAGGTCGTCGTCGGCGACCATGGGACACGGCGGTGTCCGTGTTACGGGCTACAGGGGCGGCGGCTAAGGGCACCGGGGCGTAGCCCTGGCCCTCGCGCAACCAGTGGAGGCGACGGGAGGACAGGGGGGTGGCCGGAGCTCGCCGGAGCGGAGCTCGGGGCGGCGGCCGAAACACGGCTCCGGGCGGGATGTGGCTGCAGGGCACGACAGGGGCTGCGGAGGGCCTCTACGGCCTCCTGGCGTCACCAGGAACACGGTGACGTGCGTGGGAGCGGCTGGCTCGGGTTCTGGTCACGGTGGCGCCATGGACAGCGGCGAGGTGCTCGCGGGTTCGACAGGTAGCAGGCTACGGCGCGCAAGCAAATGAACGGAGAGGGGAAAACGGACGGTGAGCTCACGTGGATCCCGTAGAGGTGGACGGCGAGCTCGGGGAAGGCCGAACGGCGACGAATTTGATGGCGGCAATCCGCGGCACCGACGAGGAGGACGACGTCGAGGGCAGCTCTGCAGGGCATCCCGGCTTGCGTGAGTCGTCATAGAGGTCGAGGACGGCAGCGCGGAGCTAATGGGCTTGTCGGAGAGGCGAGGCAGTGGCGGTGGGCGCGGCAACGGTGTGCGGCGGCGAGGGCAGCGCTCGGGCACGGTGAGAGAGAGCGAGGGAGAGGAGGGGAAGGAACGAGAGAGAGTGAGAGAGGTGCGGGGCGTCTCCGTGGCGCATCCAGAAGAGCCGGGGCGTCGCGGAAGCAGGAGGTGGCTGCGTTCCGTTGCGTGCTCGCCACACACCTGCTTCTCCTTCTGGCAGAAGGTTGAAGAAGCAGGCAACGCTGGTTGGGCTGGGCCACCCAACTAGTCCGCCAGGTGGGCTGCACAGCAGGTAGGTCCAGGTAACTTTCTCTCCCTTTTATTTCATTTTCTATTTTCCGTAATTGTGTTTGGCTTTATTAAAAATGCCAGGGCATTTCCAAAAATCATGAAACTGCTCAATGTCACTGTTTGGAATATTTCCAATAGCAAACATTTCAGTTTGTGATTATTTGAGCATTTAAATATTATTTAGCAATTAAATGCCCAAATGCAAATACCATAAGATTTAATTGAAAAATCCAGAATGGCCTAGAAAAATGTGCACCATTTTTGGGAGAGGTTCTAGACCAATCCAAAAATAATGAACTTTTCTGAAGAGCATTTTGGGTTCATTGAGAATATTTTTATTTGAACCTAGTTGATTTGATCTGGTGCTAGGGTTTGAGCAATCCCCATTTCAACTTCAATAAAATTTAAACATGATGCACACATGAAGGGCTAGTCTAGTGCATACCAGAACTAGGGATGTGACAACTCACCCCCACTAAACAAGAATCTCGTCCCGAGATTCAAGCGTAGGGTAAGATGAAGGGGGAACGCAAACTAACACAATCTTCACGATCCAGGTTGCACTTCATAGGGGCGTTGATTCGATCACCATCTTTGACTCGGTGTCTTCCTCTGAGAACTTGTCGGGGGTTGGGTACGACATATGCCAAAGGATGGCTTATCATGGTGGGAGCGAGTAGAACGTCGCCGGTGCCCGGAAGCGGGATGAGGCGAAGACATGCATGCCGGTGGAACTTACCCAGCTTCAGGGCTCTCCGAGGAGATAACACCCCTACTGTTGTTCTGCGGGGTCCCCGCATGGTCACTATGGCAAAGTGGTTACAATGGTGCTCTTGGAGCTGTTTCTGGAGGTAGGAGAGGGCGAGGCTAGCTCTCTCCTTCCTGTGATCTAAGGTCTATTCCTATCTGGGTCCGAACCCTTTGCATGGGCTTCCCAGGGGGTTTATATAGGCCTACCCCCCAGGGGTACAAGTGTAATCCGGCTAGGCACGGATCCCAGCCGTCTGTCTCTCAGGTCGTCGTCCTCTCTGCCGACTACTAGGGCCCGCTGACTGGCGGGCCCCACGGACAGGCGTGATACTGTAGCGGTACTCTGGATGATGCTGGCTTGGTCACGTAGTCATGGCAACAGCACCGTCGTCTGGCGTGCATTCACTGTCGTCGTTCCCCATCTTGTCTGGTTAATGGCGGGTGGGGCCCATGGGAGAGGGGTCGGCCGACTCCAGGGGGCCAACTCCCATGGTCCGTCTTCTGTCTACCCACTGACAAGCGGCCCCGCCGTCCTTGGGCCGTACAGGCAAGTGTCGTGGGCACAGTGCGCCGCCCACTGTGGCTGAGGTCAGGGCAGGCATGGCAACAGTGCCGCGCCTCGCCGGAGATCTTCAGTGATACGGCTTACTGTAGCCATGCCGACCCCTTGTAAGCAGGGGGGACGGCCATGCCGTGGCCGTACCCTGCCTCACCCTTCTAGACGAGGGTGGAGTCGCGGGCCGACTCTCCATAGCCGGCCTCCCTGGAAGTCGCCGGCCATGAGTCGGCATATCTTGGAGTCACCGTCTGGGACTCGGCTTATCTTGGAGTCACCGTCTGGGACTCGGCGTATCTTGGAGTCGCCGTCTGGGACTCGGCATGTCTTGGAGTCGCCATCTGGGACTCGGCTTGAGTCCCAATGTCTTGAAAGGTTATGGGGCCCGGGTCAGCCTACCCGTGGCCCATTACTCCGACAGTAGTCCCCGAAGCTGGTGAGGCTCCATGGACACTGTGTCGTGGGGCCTCAACAGTTTCATTTTTTAGGACCTCGCTCGCCGTCTTCCTTCAGGCCGACTGCCCGAAAGTCGGATTCGCAGAGGGCCGTCTTGCTTCGTAGAGAGTTCGAAAGTCATGGCGGGAGACCAGGCGGCGTGCCTGATACGCTTCCCCGCGGCCGCCTGCCGCGGTCCTATCGCGTGGTGCCACGCAGCGAGGATAGTCTGTCTACCCACGCGCGCGACTGGACAGGCCGTCAGGCGGGGCCCGCCACTATCGCGCCTCGGCACACGAACGGATTCGTTGCGGCCGTGCGGACGGTTGGGTTTCCCACGTCGTTACTGCGCGCAGTAACTTCGTGGGGTAAATCATGGGGGGCGTGGGGTCCTACGCGCAGTTAATCCCACACCCGCCCCATCGGCTTCTCAGCCCTCAAGGCTATAAGTAGGCGGGGGGGGGGAGTGGAGCGGCGAACACGCGCGCCCATCTTCCCTGCTCCCCCGCCTCCTCTTGCCTCCTTTCCTTCCTCTAGCCGCCGTCGAGCAAAAACACATCACACCACAGCGATGAGTTCTTCCTCCGCCGCCGCGGCTCCTGCCGTGCGCTCCGGCGTGTGGGACGGCTCGGAGGTGGATGATGAGCACATCGAGTTCCTCCGCTGGACACACCGCCTCCCCGGTGCAGACCTCGTGAGTGCAGGTGCCGCGCCGGAGGGGGAGATTCTGCCGGCGCCAGAGGAGGGCGAGCGGGTCATCTTCCGCTCGCACCTCATGCGCGGCCTGGGGCTGCCGGCGAGCGGCTTCTTCCGTTCCTTCCTGGAGTTCCATGGGCTCCAGCCGCACCACCTCACCCCAAACACGGTGGTGCTGTTGTCCGCCTTCGCCACTTTGTGCGAAGGCTTCCTTGGCGTCCTCCCCACCATCGAGTTGTGGGGAGAATTCTTCTCGTCCAAGCTCGGCACGCACGTCGCCGGCGTGCCGGCTCAATGCAGCGATCGACGGCCGACAATCCCTTCCCCGCCATCGCACTGATCAAATCGGTGAAGATGTGGTAGCGGTCGTACTTCTATGTGAAGAGCGTTGCCCCCGACGGGGACTGGGTCAATCTGCCATCTTATGAAGCCGGCCTGCCGGCTGGGAGGCTCCCCAGCTGGTCTAATCGGGCCAAGACGCTGACTCCCGCTAGAGTCGCCGCCGTGGCGCGGCTCCGAGTTCTGACGCAGTTGGAGGGCCTCGTTGGGGCCGACTTGCTAGCCGCCTTCGTGGTGCGCCGAGTCCTCCCTCTTCAAGGCCGGCCTCATCTGATCAGTCAGATGAGCGACCACCGAGACCCGAGTCGGATGTGCACCAGGGAAATGCCCCGCGCAGAGGTGGCAAACATGGTGAACGACATCGCGAACTACGAGCTCGGGGAGGACTGGCAATTCGGCAAGGAGCCGTATTCGTGCGCCAACCCCCCTCCAGTGGTAAGTCGAATCTCTTTATCGCTTTGTCTTCTTCATAGCCGACTCCGGCTTCTGACTTTCATTGGTTTCTTTGAACTAGAACCCCCTCATGCAGCCCGCGACCGGCGTCACGAGGCCGCCCCGCGATTTTGTCCCCGACCGAGCGGAGAGCGACGTTGACGACCCCGACTTGGAGGCGGCGGTGATGGAAGCCGACGCCGAAGGCGGGGGAGGAGGAGCGGGAGGTGGCCTCAGGCCCTCGGCCACCTTCACCGACTGGCCTGATGACGACGCCGAAGGGGAAGTTGTCCCGCGCCACCAGCCAAGGGTCGGCCCATTGGGCGCGGGTTCCTCCGCTGGCCTGGCCGGCCAAGGCGGCTTGAAGAGGCGCCAGACTGGGCCGAGTTCGTTCGGCGGCAAGCCGAAGAAGCTCAAGGGGGTGGCCGCCGCGACCAGACGGGAGGAGGCGGCCGCGAGGGCCAACCGCTTCCACAAGGAAGTGAAGAGGCCGCCGCTAGTCTCTGCGTGAGTGTTTCCTCCTTTGTCCTTATTTTTCCTCGGTGAATCTCGTCCGAGTTTCTCTTTTTCATTTCTCTTTTTTGCTTCAGGGCTCCCCTCACCCTTGAGAGGGTCGCTGTTCCCTCTGTCATGGGGTCGGCGGAGACGTCAGCCACCACTCGGCGGGTTGACCCTGCCGCCGACCTCCGGGAGGCGACGGAGCGAAACGCGCGGGAGAAGCGCTACAAGGAGGAGGCCGCCCGCTTGGAGAAAGCGAAGGCCGAGAAGGCGGCGGCCTCCGCCCAGAAAAAACTGGAAGAGGCCGAAGCCGCTGCAGCAGCAAGGCGGCGAGCCGAGGAGGCCGCTCACCGCCAATCGGCGCTGCTCGTCATCCTACTGTCCTCAGCGCCGCCGCCCCCGGAGTTCACGGGGCAGACTGGGGAAACCGGCGCCGAGAACCTCGTCGTGGAGAAGGAAAACGGCGAGGCCTCCATGTCGGACACGCTCGTGCCGCCACCGCCGCCTCTGCCGCCCTATGGGAGAGCGCACGGCAAACAGCCGGCAGGCCCGCCGGTGCCGCCGAGTGCGGACGAGTCCGAGGCGAGGTTGCTTCTCCAAGTCGCCTCGCCAGTGCGCCGTCGTCTTGAGAGGGCGACCTCGGCGCCGCGACACCGGGAGACTGGCGCCGCCAGCTCGGCAATCCCAGACGCCGAGGCGACGAGCGTCGCGCCCATTGGGTGGTTGCGCGGAGGCGGCATAGGGCTGCTGAGCCAAGCGCTCCTGGACGTCCAGGCGAAGCTGCGAGCTGAAGGCGACGCCCTTCAAAACTGCACCAAGGCGCATCTGGCCGCGCAAACGGCCGTCCGAGTATGTATCTATCTTTTGATTCTTGTTTTTCTCTGTGGGGGCGCGCCAGCGCACCCACTAGGTGTAGTCCCCGAGTTTCGGGCCGGCTGCTAAGCAGGCGGTTCGGAACTCCCTCTAGCGAGTTTCAAATATTAACTTTGTCTAAAATGCTTTATTGCAGGAGTATCACAACCTCCGTGCTACCGCCTTCAACCGAAATGTTGAGGAGCTAGGCAGGCGGACTGCCGACTTGTCGGAGAGCCGGGGTGAGTCCTTCTTTTTCGCGGGGGTGCGCTGGCGCACCCGCGGGCTGTAGTCCCCGAGATTCGGGCCGACTGCTGAGCAGTCGGGCCGGATCTTCTCAGCGACTTTCTTTGTTGATGACTCATCGTTTTTCGTCTTTTTCTTCTTCAGAAGCCAACGCCACCCTTCAGCAGCAACTGGGTGAGGCCAACACCGCCTTGCGCGCCAAGGAGGAGGAGTGCAGCAAACTCGCCATGGAGCACGACCTGCTGGCCACGCAGCTGGCCGAGCAGAAGGAGCTGCTCAAGAAGGCGCAGGACGAGGCCGAGAAGCAGGAGGCCACTCTCCTGGTCGAGTTCGAGAGCGAGCGCTCCTCCTGGACTGACAAGGAGGCGATGCTGACCTCCGGCTTCCATGAGATTGAAGACATCGTCGATGGTGAGTTTCTTTTCTTCCTTTCTTCTTCGAGCTTTTGACTATAGGTCGGGCCAATTTCTGGCTCTTTCGACTCACTTCTTTCTTGTCTTGGCAGACTTCTTCCCTGGCCACTCTCAGGCGGTCACTCAGGCCATCGAGGCTGATCGCGAGATGCGAAGGGCAAGCGGCGCGGAGATCGCCGCCAACGCCCCTCGAACCGTCGATGAGTAGCTCCTGAGCATCGAGGCCCGTCTTCGTCCTGCCCATTGGCTGATGTGTCGGCTTCAGCGTGCCGGCGCCCAGGCGGTTGCCGCTCTGTGGCCAGACATGTCGGCCCTGCGCACCGCCAGTCGGACCGCCGACTGGCTGGTGGTCGCAGCTGGCCGTCTTGAGGCTTGGAAGGGATCCTCAGCCCGGGCCGGAGCGCGTCGGGCCTTGGAATTCATCAAGGCGTGGTATCCAGGGCTGGACCTGGGCCGGCTGGCCGTGTTTCGGTCGGAGGCTCAGGCAGAGTTAGTGGCAGTGGAGGGTGCCCTTGTCGAGCGTGCGGCGGTGATTGCCGACTACACGGACACCAGTGTCTTCGTTCCCGAGCGGGCTGCAGGCGGCGAGGAGGTGCCGCCAGAGTGGTTCGGGATGAACCCGGACTTCGGCGAGGACTCGGCGGAGGTGATTGACTCCAGCACCGAGGAGGAAGGTGAGGTGGAGGACGAAGGCGAGACGGAGGTGCCAGGAGTCGGAGCGGGCGACCAGCCTCAGCTTGACCGCGCCTCCAGCAACGAGCCGCGTCCAGAGAAGGCGACCGCCGTCGGAGGCGATCAAACCGAGACCGCCCAGCCGGCCGCCCCGGCGCCTGACACCGCCATCTCCTCCGATCCTCCGATCCCGGATGCCGCCTCCTAGGCTGCCGTTTTCGCCTCTGCTTTATCTGTCTTAGCAATCTTTTGGAAAACTTTGTTAAATTCGAACAGTTCCACCCGCGGGGTGTATTCTGAACTTCTACTCAAAGATTCGGCCAAGGGCTTATGTAAATATTAATCTGCGTTCTATCTTTCCTTGCTCATTGCTCTTTAGGCTTTTCCCTTTGCCGCCTTCCCTTAGTCGTCGCCTTGCCAGTCGAACAACCGCTCTGCGGACTGTTGTTGGATCAAATGCTTGGCTACTTTGGGAAGGCAAGTACTCGGCCATTTTAGAGTCTCTTTTAGCAAGTCGGATAGAAAGCGGCAAGCCGACTACCCAAGAGTCGGCCGTCCTTAATAGAGGCTAATAGAAGCGGCAAGCCGACTACTCATGAGTCGGCTTTTTGCTTCAGTAATGCTGGAAGCCGTCTTACGCTATGTTCGTGCTTTGGGTCCTTAGCCATTTTTCGTGTGGGCGCCTGTTCTTCCTCACTCCTGACCACCAAACAGTCGCTCTGCGAGCTGCGGCTTTGTCAGGAGACGGATTAGGCACCGCACACTACTTGTCTGACTGCGGGAAGCTCCTCATAGTGCGAAGCAGCGAGTCCCTGGGCCGACTAGTCGGACCCGGTGCCAAGCGGTATTTAACGAAGAGTAATATACTCGAAGGCATAATTCTTATCATACAGATAACAAAAGAGGGCAGTCCCCGAGCTCGTCTCGGGGGAGCTAAAGTCTTGGTACTTTAATACAAAAGGGGAGTGTGATACATAATGCATCAACTGTAAAATCTTCGGAGAAGATTTGCATTCCATGGTCGTTCTGTCTCTTTGCCGGAGTCGTCCCTCTTGCACGCTCGGGGCTTCTGGAGTTCGATCAGGTAGTAGGAGTCGTTTCCCAGCACCTTGCTGATGATGAAGGGGCCTTCCCAAGGCGCCGACAGCTTGTGCTGGCCGGCTGCTCGCTGGATCAGTCGGAGCACAAGGTCGCCCTCTTGGAAAGATCTTGTCCTGACCTTCCTGTTGTAGTATGGACGCAGACTCTGCTGGTAGATGATGGACCGGCTGAGTGTCAACAGCTGGCCCTCTTCCAGCAGATCGACGCCGTCTTGACGTGCTTCTTCTGCTTCTTCCTCGGTGTACATAGTGACTTGCAGGGAGTCGAACTCTATATCCGTTGGGATGACGGCTTCGGCGCCGTAGACGAGGAAGAAAGGTGTGAAGCCGGTTGACTTGTTTGGAGTCGTGCGCAGACTCCAGAGGACGGCCGGAAGCTCCTCAAGCCAGCAGCCGGCCAATCGCTCCAGTGGCACGACCAGTCGAGGCTTGATGTCGGATAAGATGAGGCCGTTTGCTCGCTCCACCTGACCGTTTGACTGCAGATGGGCAACGGACGCTAAGTCCAGTCGGATGCCCTGCGTCGCGCAGAAACGGGCCAAGGCGCCCTTGGCAAAATTTGTGCCGTTGTCGGTGATGATGCTGTGCGGGATGCCGTATCAAGTCGTGATGTCGGCGATGAAAGTTACTGCAGTCGGACCATTCAACTTCTTGATGGGTTTCACTTCTATCCACTTTGTGAACTTGTCCACTGCAACAAGTAGATGAGTCAAGCCACCTCGTGCCGCTTTGAATGGTCCACCATGTCCAGGCCCCAGACTGCAAAGGGCCAGGCGATGGGGATAGTCTTGAGTGCGGAAGCTGGCTAAAGTGGCTTGGAACGGAACATCTGGCACCCCTTGTACTTTTGGACTAATTCCTTGGCCTCTTCTAGGGCAGTCGGCAAGAAAAAACCATGCCGGAAGGCTTTGGCGACGAGTGCTCTTGAGGCCGCATGGTGACCGCACTCGCCTTCGTGGATGTCTCTGAGGATTGCTTGGCCTTGTTCTGCCTCGACGTAGCGTTGGTAGACGCCAGTGACGCTGCGCCTGACCAGCTCTCTGTTGACTATGGTATAAGCTGCTGCTCGGCGTTGCACTTGCCGAGCCAAGATTTCATCGGTTGGCAGCTCTCTGTTTACTAGGAACTTGAGGATGGGCTGGGCCCATGAGGGTGCTGCTATTTCTTCAATTGCTACTAGTTCGACTTGGACAAGGGCGGCTGGGCTGGGAGGTGGCGGGTTGGAGTCCGCAGCCGCTTGCTGACTTGACGAAGTCCCCGGGCCGACCGGAGCAGTCCCCGGGCCGGGCTCTGGAGTCTTTGATCTTGCCACTGTAGTCCCTGGGCCGGGTTCTGAAGTCCCCGGGCCGGCTTTGACTGTGTCTTTCTTGGAGTCGGATCCGACTTCTTCGGGTGGAGCCGGCACAAAGATTGAGTCTGATTCTGGTGACGGCTTGATAGAAGGCTTGAGGAGGCGCCGAAGGGCGATGCCGGATGGTATTGCTTGGCGAGTGGAGCCGATCCGTGCCAAGGCGTCTGCTTGGTCGTTGTCGTTCCTTGGCACGTGAAGGAACTCGCACCCCTCGAAGTATCCGCTGAGTTGCTGCATAGGGAAGCGATAGCTCGCCATGTTTGTGTCCTTGGCGTCCCAATCGCCAGACGATTGCTGGACCACCAAATCAGAGTCGCCATAATACAGGATCTGGCGAATGCCGAGTTCTTTAGCAAGCCGGAGCCCGTGGATGAGCGCCTCATACTCGGCCACGTTGTTGGAGGCGGCGAAATGGATCTGCAACGCATATCTGAGCTTGTCACCCTTGGGGGAAGTGAGGACGACGCCGGCTCCCAGGCCGGTGCGCATCTTGGAGCCATCGAAGTGCATCCGCTGAAGGAAATATGCCCTAGAGGCAATAATAAAGTTATTATTTATTTCCTTATTTCATGATAAATGTTTATTATTCATGCTAGAATTGTATTGACCGGAAACATGATACATGTGTGAATACATAGACAAACATATAGTCACTAGTATGCCTCTACTTGACTAGCTCATTAATCAAAGATCGTTATGTTTCCTGACCATAGACATGTGTTGTCATTTGATTAATGAGGTCACATCATTAGGAGAATGATGTGATTGACATGACCCATTCCGTTAGCCTAGCACTTGATTGTTTAGTATGTTGCTATTGCTTTCTTCATGACTTATACATGTTCCTGTAACTATGAGATTATGCAACTCCCGTTTACCGGAGGAACACTTTGGGTGCTACCAAACGTCACAACGTAACTGGGTGATTATAAAGGAGTACTACAGGTGTCTCCAAAGGTACATGTTGGGTTGGCGTATTTCGAGATTAGGTTTTGTCACTCCGATTGTCGGAGAGGTATCTCTGGGCCCTCTCGGTAATGCACATCACTATAAGCCTTGCAAGCAATGTAGCTAATGAGTTAGTTACGGAATGATGCATTACGTAACGAGTAAACAGACTTGCCAGTAACGAGATTGAACTAGGTATTGGATACCGACGATCGAATCTCGGGCAAGTAACATACTGATGACAAAGGGAACAACGTATGTTGTTATGCGGTTTGACTGATAAAGATCTTCGTAGAATATGTAGGAGCCAATATGAGCATCCAGGTTCCGCTATTGGTTATTGACGGAGAATAGTTCTAGGTCATGTCTACATAGTTCTCGAACCCGTAGGGTCCGCACGCTTAAGGTTTCGATGACAGTTATATTATGAGATTATGAGTTTTGATGTACCGAAGGAGTTCGGAGTCCCGGATGAGATCGGGGACATGACGAGGAGTCTCGAAATGGTCGAGACGTAAAGATCGATATATTGGATGACTATATTCGGAGTTCGGAAAGGTTCCGAGTGATTCGGGTATTTTTCGGAGTACCGAAGAGTTACGGGAATTTGCCGGGGAGTATATGGGCCTTATTGGGCCATACGGGAATAGAGGAGAGAGGCCGAAAGGAAGGAGGCGCGCAGCCCCCCTCTGGTCCGAATTGGACAAGGGGTGCGGCCCCCCTTTCCTTCCTCCTCTCCCCCTCTTTCCCCCTCTCTCCTACTCCAACAAGGAAGGAGGGAGTCCTACTCCTACTCCCGGTGGGAGTAGGACTCCCCTTGGCGCGCCCCTCCTAAGCCGGCCGTCCCCTCCCCCCTTGCTCCTTTATATACGGGGGCAGGGAGGCACCTCTAGGAACAACACAATTTGATCTACGGATCGTTCATTAGACGTGTGCGGTGCCCCCCTCCACCATATTCCACCTCGGTCATATCGTCGCGGAGTTTAGGCGAAGCCCTGCGCCAGTAGAGCATCATCATCGTCACCACGCCGTCGTGCTGACGGAACTCATCCTCGAAGCTTTGCTGGATCGGAGCCCGGGGATCGTCATCGAGCTGAACGTGTGCTAAACTCGGAGGTGCCGTATGTTCGGTACTTGGATCGGTCGGATCGTGAAGACGTACGACTACATCAACCGCGTTGTCATAACGCTTCCGCTTACGGTCTACGAGGGTACGTGGACAACACTCTCCCCTCTCGTTGCTATGCCATCACCATGATCTTACGTGTACATAGGAATTTTTTTGAAATTACTACGTTCCCCAACAGTGGTATCAGAGTCTAGGTTTTATGCGTTGATGTTATATGCACGAGTAGAACACAAGTGAGTTGTGGGCGATACAAGTCATACTGCTTGCATGTCATACTTTGGTTCAGCGGTATTGTTGGATGAAGCGGCCCGGACCGACATTACGCGTACGCTTACGCGAGACTGGTTTTACCGCCGTGCTTTGCACACAGGTGACTAGCGGGTGTCAGTTTCTCCAACTTTAGTTGAACCGAGTGTGGCTACGCCCGGTCCTTGCGAAGGTTAAAACAGCACTAACTTGACGAACTATCGTTGTGGTTTTGATGCGTAGGTAAGAACGATTCTTGCTAAGCCCGTAGCAGCCACGTAAAAATTTGCAACAACAAAGTAGAGGACGTCTAACTTGTTTTTGCAGGGCATGTTGTGATGTGATATGGTCAAGACGTGATGCTATATTTTATTGTATGAGATGATCATGTTTTGTAACCGAAGTTATCGGCAACTGGCAGGAGCCATATGGTTGTCGCTTTATTGTATGAAATGCAAACGCCATGTAATTGCTTTACTTTATCACTAAGCGGTAGCGATAGTCGTAGAAGCAATAGATGGCGTAAAAGACAACGATGCTACGATGGAGATCAAGGTGTCGCGCCGGTGACGATGGTGATCACGATGGTGCTTTGGAGATGGAGATCACAAGCACAAGATGATGATGGCCATATCATATCACTTATATTGATTGCGTGTGATGTTTATCCTTTATGCATCTTATCTTGCTTTGATTGACGGTAGCATTTTAAGATGATCTCTCACTAAAAATTATCAAGAAGTGTTCTCCCTGAGTATGCACCGTTGCCAAAGTTCGTCGTGCCCAGACACCACGTGATGATCGGGTGTGATAAGATCTACGTCCATCTACAACGGGTGCAAGCCAGTTTTGCACACGCAGAATACTCAGGTTAAACTTGACGAGCCTAGCATATGTAGATATGGCCTCGGAACACGGAGACCGAAAGGTCGAGCGTGAATCATATAGTAGATATGATCAACATAGTGATGTTCACCGTTGAAAACTACTCCATCTCACGTGATGATTGGTTATGGTTTAGTTGATTTGGATCACGTGATCACTTAGAAGATTAGAGGGATGTCTTTCTAAGTGGGAGTTCTTAAGTAATATGATTAATTGAACTTTAATTTATCATGAACTTAGTCCTGGTAGTATTTTGCAAATTATGTTGTAGATCAATAGCTCGCGTTATTGCTTTCATATGTTTATTTTTATATGTGTTCCTAGAGAAAACTATGTTGAAAGATGTTAGTAGCAATGATGCGGATTTGATCCGTGATCTGAGTTTTATCCTCATTGCTACACAGAAGAATTATGTTCTTGATGCACCGCTAGGTGACAGACCTATTGCAGGAGCAGATGCAGACGTTATGAATGTTTGGCTAGCTCAATATGATGACTACTTGATAGTTTAATGCACCATGCTTAACGGCTTAGAATCGGGACTTCAAAGACGTTTTGAACGTCATGGACCATATGAGATGTTCCAGGAGTTGAAGTTAATATTTCAAGCAAATACCCGAGTTGAGAGATATGAAGTCTCCAACAAGTTCTATAGCTAAAAGATGGAGGAGAATCGCTCAACTAGTGAGCATGTGCTCAGATTGTCTGGGTACTACAATCGCTTGAATCAAGTGGGAGTTAATCTTCCAGATAAGATAGTGATTGACAGAGTTCTCTAGTCACCATCACCAAGTTAGTAGAACTTTGTGATGAACTATAGTATGCAAGGGATGACGAAAACGATTCCTGAGCTCTTCGTGATGCTGAAATCGACGAAAGGTAGAAATCAAGAAAGAGCATCAAGTGTTGATGATTGACAAGACCACTAGTTTCAAGAAAAGAGCAAAGGGAAAGAAAGGGAACTTCAAGCAGAATGGCAAGCAAGTTGTCACTCCCGTGAAGAAGACCAAAGCTGGACCAAAGCCTGAAACTGAGTGCTTACACTGCAAAGGAAATGGTCACTGGAAGCGGAAATGCCCTGAATATTTGGTGGATAAGAAGGATGGCAAAGTGAACAAGGGTATATTTGATATACAGGTTATTGATGTGTGCCTTACTAGTGTTTATAGTAGCCCCTGAGTATTTGATACTTGTTCGGTTACTAAGATTAGTAACTCGAGACAGGAGTTACAGAATAAACAGGGACTAGTTGAGGGGAAGTGACGATGTGTGTTGGAAATAGTTCCAAGATTGATATGATCATCATCACACACTCCCTATACTTTCGGGATTAGTGTTAAACCTAAATAAATGTTATTTAGCGTTTGCGTTGAGCATGAATATGATTTGATCATGTTTATTGCGATACAGTTATTCATTTGAAGTTAAAGAATAATTATTATTCTGTTTACATGAATAAGACCTTCAATGGTTATACACCCAATGAAAATAGTTTGTTGGATCTCGATCGTAGTGATACACATATTCATAATATTGATGCCAAAAGATGCAAAGTTAATAATGATAGTGCAACTTATTTGTGGCACTGCTGTTTGGGTCATATCGGTGTAAAGCGCATGAAGAAACTCCATAAAGATGGATTTTCGGAATCACTTGTTTATGAATCATTTGATGCTTGCGAACCGTGCCTTTTGGGGAAGATGACTAAAACTCCGTTCTCCGGAACAATGGAACAAGCTACTGACTTATTGGAAATAATACATACCGATGTATGCGATCCAATGAGTGTTGATGCTCGTGGCAAGTATCATTATTTTCTAACCTTCACAAGGTGATTTGAGCAGATATGGGTATATCTATTTGATGAAACATAAGTCTGAAATAGTTGAAAGGTTCAAAGAATTTCAGAGTGAAGTGGAAAAATCATCGTAACAAGAAAATAAAGTTTCTGTGATCTGATCGCGGAGACAAATATTTGAGTTACGAGTTTGGTCTTCAATTAAAACAATGTGGAATAGTTTCACAGCTCACGCCACCTGGAACACCACAACGTTATGGTGTGTTCGACCGTCGTAACCACACTTTATTGGATATGGTGCGATCTATGATGTCTCTTATCGGTTTTACCACTATCGTTTTGGGGTTGTGCATTAGAGACAGCTGCATTAACATTTAATAGGGCACCATCTAAATCCGCTGAGACGACACCATATGAACTATGGTTTAACAGTAAACCTAAGCTGTCGTTTCTTAAAGTTTGGAGTTGCGATGCTTATATGAAAAAGGTTTTCAACCTGATAAGCTCGAACCCAAATCGGAGAAGTGCGTCTTCATAGAGTACCCAAAGGAAACTGTTGGGTACTCCTTCTATCACAAATCCAAAGGCAAAACATTCGTTGCTAAGAATGGATCCTTTCTAGAGAAGGAGTTTCTCTCGAAAGAAGTGAGTGGGAGGAAAGTAGAACTTGATGAGGTAACTGTACCTGCTCCCTTATTGGAAAGTAGTTTATCACAGAAATCAGTTCCAGTGATTCCTACACCAATTAGTGAGGAAGTTAATGATGATGATCATGAAACTTCAGATCAAGTTACTACCAAACCTCGTAGGTCTTCCAGAATAAGATCCGCACCAGAGTGGTGCAGTAATCATGTTCTGTAAGTCATGTTACTAGACTATGATGAACCTGCGAACTATGAGGAAGCGATGATGAGCCCAGATTCCGCGAAATGGCTTGAGGCCATGAAATCTGAGACAGGATCCATGTATGAGAACAAAGTGTGGACTTTGGTGGAGTTGCCCGATGATCGGCAAGCCATATTGTATAAATGGATCTTCAAGAGGAAGACGGACGTTGATAGTAGTGTTACTATCTACAAAGCTCGACTTGTCACAAAAAGGTTTTCGACAAAGTTCAAAATGTTGACTACAATGAGATTTTCTCAACTGTAGCGATGCTTAAGTCTGTTCGAATCATGTTAGCAATTGCCACATTTTATGAAATCTGGCAAATGGATGTCAAAACTGCATTCCTTAATGGATTTATTAAAAGAGAGTTGCATATGATGCAACCAGAAGGTTTTGTCAATCCTAAAGGTGCTGACAAATTATGTAAGCTCCAGTGATGCATCTATGGACTGGTGCAAGCATCTCGGAGTTGGAATATATGCTTTGATGAGTTGATCAAAGCATATGGTTTTATACAGACTTTTGAAGAAGCCTGTATTTACAAGAAAGTGAGTGGGAGCTCTGTAGCATTTCTAATATTATATGTGGATGACATATTGTTAATTGGAAATGATATGGAAATTCTGGATAGCATGAAAGGATACTTGAATAAGAGTTTTTCAAAGCAAGACCTCGGTGAAGCTGCTTACACATTGAGCATCAAGATCTATATAGATAGATCAAGACGCTTGATAAGATTTTTCAATAAGTACATACCTTGATAAATTTTTGAAATAGTTCAAAATGGAACAGTCAAAGAAGGAGTTCTTGCCTGTGTTACAAGGTGTGAAGTTGAGTAAGACTCAAGACCCGACCATTGCAGAAAATAGAAAGAGAATGAAAAGTCATTCCCTATGCCTCAGTCATAGGTTCTATAAAGTATGCTATGCTTTGAACCAGACCTATTGTATACCTTGCTCTGTGTTTGGCAAAGGAATACAATTTTGATCTAATAGTAGATCACTAGACATGGGTCAAGAATATCCTTAGTGAAGACTAAGGAGATGTTTCTCGATTATGGAGGTGATAAAAGAGCCCGTCGTAAAAGTTACAACGATGCAAGCTTTTACACCAATCCAGATGACTCTAAGTCTCAATCTGGATACATATTGAAAGTGGGAGCAATTAGCTAGATTAGCTCCGTGCAGAGCATTATGGACATAGAATATTTGCGAAATACATACGGCTCTGAATATGACAGACCCGTTGACTAAGCTTCTCTCACGAGCAAAACATGATCATACCTTAGTACTCTTTTGGGTGTTAATCACATAGCGATGTGAACTAGATTATTGACTCTAGTAAACCCTTTGGGTGTTGATCACATGATGATGTGAACTATGGGTATTAATCACATGCAGATGTGAATATTGGTGTTAAATCACATAGCAATGTGAACTAGATTATTGACTCTAGTAAACCCTTTGGGTGTTGATCACATGATGATGTGAACTATGGGTATTAATCACATGCAGATGTGAATATTGGTGTTAAATCACATAACGATGTGAACTAGATTATTGACTCTAGTGCAAGTGGGAGACTGAAGGAAATATGCCCTAGAGGCAATAATAAAGTTATTATTTATTTCCTTATTTCATGATAAATGTTTATTATTCATGCTAGAATTGTATTAACCGGAAACATGATACATGTGTGAATACATAGACAAACATATAGTCACTAGTATGCCTCTACTTGACTAGCTCATTAATCAAAGATGGTTATGTTTCCTAATCATAGACATGTGTTGTCATTTGATTAATGAGGTCACATCATTAGGAGAATGATGTGATTGACATGACCCATTCCGTTAGCCTAGCACTTGATTGTTTAGTATGTTGCTATTGCTTTCTTCATGACTTATACATGTTCCTGTAACTATGAGATTATGCAACTCCCGTTTACCGGAGGAACACTTTGGGTGCTACCAAACGTCACAACGTAACTGGGTGATTATAAAGGAGTACTACAGGTGTCTCCAAAGGTACATGTTGGGTTGGCGTATTTCGATATTAGGTTTTGCCACTCCGATTGTCGGAGAGGTAGCTCTGGGCCCTCTCGGTAATGCACATCACTATAAGCCTTGCAAGCAATGTAGCTAATGAGTTAGTTACGGAATGATGCATTACGTAACGAGTAAAGAGACTTGCCAGTAACGAGATTGAACTAGGTATCGGATACCGACGATCGAATCTCGGGCAAGTAACATACCGATGACAAAGGGAACAACGTATGTTGTTATGCGGTTTGACCGATAAAGATCTTCGTAGAATATGTAGGAGACAATATGAGCATCCAGGTTCCGCTATTGTTTATTGACCGAGAATAGTTCTAGGTCATGTCTACATAGTTCTCGAACCCATAGGGTCCGCATGCTTAAGGTTTCGATGACAGTTATATTATGAGTTTATGAGTTTTGATGTACCGAAGGAGTTCGGAGTCCCGGATGAGATCGGGGACATGACGAGGAGTCTCGAAATGGTCGAGACGTAAAGATCGATATATCGGATGACTATATTCGGAGTTCGGAAAGGTTCCGAGTGATTCGGGTATTTTTCGGAGTACCGAAGAGTTACGGGAATTCGCCGGGGAGTATATGGGCCTTATTGGGCCATACGGGAATAGAGGAGAGAGGCCGAAAGGAAGGAGGCACGCAGCCCCCCTCTGGTCCGAATTGGACAAGGGGTGCGGCCCCCCTTTCCTTCCTCCTCTCCCCCTCTTTCCCCCTTTCTCCTACTCCAACAAGGAAGGAGGGAGTCCTACTCCCGGTGGGAGTAGGACTCGCCTTGGCGCGCCCCTCCTAGACCGGCCGCCCCCTCCCCCTTGCTCCTTTATATACGGGGGCAGGGGGCACCTCTAGGAACAACACAAGTTGATCTACGGATCGTTCCTTAGCCGTGTGCGGTGCCCCCCTCCACCATATTCCACCTCGGTCATATCATCGCGGAGTTTAGGCGAAGCCCTGCGCTGGTAGAGCATCATCATCGTCACCACGCCGTCGTGCTGACGGAACTCATCCACGAAGCTTTGCTGGATCGGAGCCCGGGGATCGTCATCGAGCTGAACGTGTGCTAAACTCGGAGGTGCCGTACGTTCGGTACTTGGATCGGTCGGATCGTGAAGACGTACGACTACATCAACCGCGTTGTCATAACGCTTCCGCTTACGGTCTACGAGGGTACGTGGACAACACTCTCCCCTCTCGTTGCTATGCCATCACCATGATCTTGCGTGTACGTAGGAAATTTTTTGAAATTACTACGTTCCCCAACATCCGCCAATGGGTGGAGTCGGGCGCTGGCGGCAGATACTGGGTCTCGGCCCAATCGACGAGGAAGTCGGCCAGCGCTTGTGACTTGATGGCGGTGCGGGGCTCGTAGTAGATGGTGTATGGAGCCAAGTCGGCCCATTTGGCCACTCGGCCGGAAGCATCTCGGCTTCCGATGATTTCGGCAAGTGGGGTTGTGCAGACCACAGTGATTGGATGCTCTTGGAAGTAAGGCTTCAATTTCTTGGTGGCAAAATGCACGCCATAGCACATCTTCTGGTAGTGGGGGTAGTTCTGCTTGGAGGCCGACAGTACCTCGCTCAGGTAATATACCGGTCTCTGGACAGGTAGCGCCTTGCCTTCCTCCTTGCGCTCGACTACAATGACTGTGCTGACTACCCGGCTGGTGGCGGCAATGTATAGGAGCATGGGCTCTTTGGGAGTCAGAGCCGCCAACACAGGGGGAGTAGTCAACATCTTCTTCAGTTGGAGAAAGGCCTCGTCCGCCTTGGGAGTCCACTCAAAAAAGGTTGTCTTCTTCATGAGCTGGTACAAGGGGAGAGCCTTCTCGCCCAGCCGACTGATGAATCGGCTGATGGACGCCAAACAGCCGGTGAACTTTTGCACATCTAACAGTCGTCTGGGTGCTTCCATCCTCTCGATGGCCTTGATCTTCACAGGGTTGCACTCTATGCCATGTTCGGAGACCAGGAAACCAAGTAGCTGGCCGGCTGGTACTCCGAAGACGCACTTCTCGGGGTTGAGCTTGATCTGGAATCGGCACAGGTTCTTGAAAGTCTCCTTGAGGTCTTCCAACAGAGTCCCACGTTTCTCCGTCTTCACCACCACATCATCTACGTAGACGTGGGCGTTTCTGCCGAGTTGCTTGAGGAGGCACTTCTCCATGCAACGCTGAAAGGTGGCGCCGGCATTCCTCAAGCCGAACGTCATGGTCAGGTAGCAGAAGGCACCAAACGGCGTGATGAAGGCGGCCTTCAGTCGGTCGGCCGGATTCAGTTTGATCTGGTGATATCCAGAGTATGCATCCAAAAAACTCAACATCTCGCATCCGGCTGTGGAGTCTATCACCTGATCAATTCTCGGCAAAGCAAATGGGTCCTTGGGGCAGGCTTTGTTGAGGCTTGTGTAGTCGATACACATCCGCCACTGCTTATTCTTCTTCAGCACCAGTACTGGGTTTGCTAACCACTCTAGGAAAAACACTTCCATGATGAAGCCGGCCGCCGGGAGCCGGGCTATTTCTTCTCCAACGACTCTTCTCTTCTCTTTTGACAAGCGGCGCAAGGGCTGCCTGACGGGTTTCACATCAGACCGGACATGTAACTTGTGCTCGGCGAATTCCGTCGGTACACCAGGCATGTCTTTAGGGGACCATGCGAAGATGTCTCGATTCTCACGGAGGAAATCGACGAGCTCGCCTTCCTATTTGCTGTCAAGGTTTGTACCCATGACAGCCGTACCTCTCTGGGTGCTCTGGGTCCAAAGGTATCTTCTTTGTTTCTCTGGCCGGCTTGAATGATCCTTCTGCTTCCGACTCCTTGGGGTCGGGCGATAACTCGGGCTGCTTGCCGGCCATCGCCACGACCTGATCAAGAAGCCGTTTCTCAGCCGCGATCACCAAGGACTCGGCCAGCCGACTGCTCTCGGCCGCGCAGGCAGACGACTTTCTGTAGTCGCCGGCTACGGTTAGGATTCCCTTGGAACTCGACATCTTCATCTTGAGGTAGGCATAGTGGGGGACTGCCATGAACTTGGCCAACGCTGGTCGGCCAAGCAACGCATGGTACGGGCTTTCAAGGTCCACCACCTCAAACCAAATTGGCTCTCGGCGGAAATGATCTTTGTCCCCAAAGAGGACGTCTATCAGAATCTTGCCGATTGGTGAGCAGGAAAGGCCAGGGACAATGCCGTGGAACACAGTCTGGCTGCTTTGAAGCTGTCTTCGCTTGATTCCTAACTTCTCCATCGTATCTTTGTACAGGATGTTGATACTGCTGCCTCCGTCTATCAGCACTCGCGAGAAGCGAGCGGCCCGCCTATCTGTGGCGAGTGTGGCGCCTAAGACCAAAGCGTAAGAGCCTGGACTCGGCATCACCTTTGGGTCATCGGCTCTACTCCAACTGATGGGCCTTTCGGACCAGTGCATGAATTCTGGGGAGCTTGACGCAACTGCATTCACTTCTTGCTGCTGTTGGCGCCTGCTGCGCCGATCGTCTGCCACACTGGTGAACACCACATAGGCCCCGTGTTCATCCAGAAACTCGTCTTGTATCGCGCCGACTGGCCTGACAGCCGGCTGCTGGGGCGGCTGTGGCGGAGGCGGCCCAGCAGGCGGGGGAGGGAGTAGGCCGTCTCCCTTGGCGATTCTGGTCAGCCAGTGGCATTTCCGGGTGGTGTGGTTTGACGGCTTCGCGCCGCTGTGGAACTTGCAGGGGCCATCCAGGGTCTGCTCGTAGGAGAAAGTCGGCAACCAGTTGGACTTGCCGCCCCTCGCCACTTCGTCGGAGGCGGTCCCTCCGGCTGTTGGTCTTCGACTGTCGCCACTTGCTGGCTGTTGGAGGCTGGCTGCGGGGCCTTGCGCTTGTGGTCGTTCTGCTGTTGCCGCCGACTGGGGTCCCCAGCCGAAGTTCTTGGAGCCTGAGGAGCGACTTTGCCAGTCGCGCTGACTTGAATCTCCGCCTTCATGGAGGAGTCGGCCGTGGCGTACTTGTCTGCCGTGATCAGCAGTTCATCGAGGGTCTTCGGCTCGTCGCAGAGAAGCTTGTGCTTGAGGAGGGTGCCTTCTCTGCACCCGGCAATAAAGTACTCAATAGCCTGCACCTCGTGCACGCCTTCGCAGGAGTTTCGGAGCTCGCCCCAGTGCGTGAGATAGTCGCGAGTGGATTCGTTGGGGCCTTGCACGCACAAGGAGAGTTGGCGAGGCTTGGGAGGTTGCTTGTACGTGCTAGTGAAGTTGCGGACGAAGGCCTCGGTGAAGTCAACCCAGCTGTTGATGCTGCAAGGCTTTAAACTGTTCAACCATGTCCGAGCCGAGCCCTGGAGCATGAGTGGGACATATCTTACGGCAACACGCTTGTTGCCATTCGCTATATTGACGGCGGTGGAGTAATCGATCAGCCAGTCCTCCGGCTTCACGGTGCCGGTATATTTGGGTGTGTCTCGGGGGAGCGTGAACCCTTTGGGGAAGGGCTCATCTCGGATGCGGGGTCCAAAGCAGGGAGGACCCAACTCGTCTTCTTCTTCCAGTGCCAAGGATCGGTGGAGTCGGTCGATCCGGTGGCCGGCATCGTTCTCTCCGACTCCCTCTCGGCGGCCAAGACGGTCGCCGAGAGTCGGATGTTCCACAGGCGGCGGGGAGACTCGCCTTTCTCTGCGAGGAGGGGGAGGCAGATAGTCGTCCCGCCATTCCACCGCTTTGGGGCGGCCGTCTTGGTCGTGCTCGATGGTAATGCGAGTCCGACTGTGGCTAGCAGCCGGCTCCTTGTCCTTCTTCCCGCGGGCCCCGCCAGCCAGCGTCCGGGACGTCGCGCCTTGGTCTCAGCGGGGTGGCGGGTCGTCATTTTGTCGTTGCGGCGCCTCTGCGCGGCAGCCGGCTTCGTTCTGCACGGCGGCCGCGTCAAGAAGCTGCTGAACTCGCCCCGTCATCATGCGGTGCTCTTCGCCCTCGAAGTTGTCGATCTCGTCTGCCGCCGCCTGGGCGGCACGGATGTTCTCCGCAGGCGTGGCATACACAGGGCGATCAGCCCCGAACAGATTGGCGATCGCCACGCTGCGTTGTCGGACCGCGCCTAGGTGGCTAGGCCCAGTCGGAGCCGGCGAGCCGCCCACAGCGCGATCCATCTCGCGCTGGTAGGCTTCTGACAAGCGCCTCATGCTTGCCAGCTTCTTAGCACCCTCGATAAGCTGAAGGCGGCGTGCCTCCAGCGTCTCGGCGTCGGCGTCTCCCGGAATCGGCGCAGTGAGGTCTCGCAGAGCCGCGTCGAGCAGGTCGTGCGCTCCCTCACCGGAACGCTCGCCGTGATCGAGGACGAGAACCTCCGTGACGGCGCTCCCGCCGCTCCCCTCACAAGGGAGCGGCTCGTCGTAGACCACCACGTTGGTGGGAAATGCGTCGAGCGACGCCGTGTCTGAGTCGACCAGCATCGGGTCGGTGGATCCTATGGACTCCAGGTCCGCGGCAGGCTCGCCGGCGACATGGAGTTGGTCAAGGAGACCCGCGAGGAGGCTCTCGGGGCCGCTCGTGCCTGCGTCGGACGCAGGCTCGTCGGAGAGGCGAACCTCACCAATAAGCTCGGCGAGGCTGCTGGCCGCGTAGGCGATCAAACTCCATCTGGCGTGTCGGGCTGGCTGCGCTCGCCAGGGAGGAAAAGGGTCGAATAACCAATAGGTGGCGAAACGACAATGATGCTACGATGAAGATCAAGGTGTCGCGCCGGTGACGATGGTGATCATCACGGTGCTTCAGAGATGGTGATCACAAGCATAAGATATTGATTGCATGTGATGTTTATCCTTTATGCATCTTATTTTGCTTTGATTGACGGTAGCATTATAAGATGATCTCTCACTAAATTTCAAGGTATAAGTGTTCTCCCTGAGTATGCACCGTTGTGATAGTTCTTCATGCTGAGACACCACGTGATGATCGGGTGTGATAGGCTCTACGTTCAAGTACAACGGGTGCAAAACAGTTGCACACGCGGAATACTCAGGTTAAACTTGACGAGCCTAGCATATACAGATATGGCCTCGGAACACTGAGACCGAAAGGTCGAGCGTGAATCATATAGTAGATATGATCAACATAGTGATGTTCACCATTGAAACCTACTCCATCTCACGTGATTATCGGACATGGTTTAGTTGATTTGGATCACGTGATCACTTAGATGATTAGAGAGATATCTATCTAAGTGGGAGTTCTTAAGTAATATGATTAATTGAACTTAAATTTATCATGAACTTAGTACCTGATAGTATTTTGCTTGTCTATGTTTGTTGTAGATAGATGGCTCGTGCTATTGTTCCGTTGAATTTTAATGCGTTCCTTGAGAAAGCTAAGTTGAAAGATGATGGTAGCAATTACACAGACTGGGTCTGTAACTTGAGGATTATCCTCATTGCTGCACAGAAGAATTACGTCCTGGAAGCACCGCTGGGTGCCAGGCCTGCTGCAGATGCAACTGCAGACGTTGTGAACGTTTGGCAGAGAAAAGCTGATGACTACTCGATAGTTCAGTGTGCCATGCTTTATGGCTTAGAACCGGGACTTCAACGATGTTTTGAATGTCATGGAGCATATGAGATGTTCCCGGAGTTGAAGTTAATATTTCAAGCAAATGCCCGGATTGAGAGATATGAAGTCTCCAATAAGTTCTACAGCTGCAAGATGGAGGAGAATAGTTCTGTCAGTGAGCATATACTCAGAATGTCTGGGTATAACTATCACTTGATTCAACTGGGAGTTAATCTTCCTGATGATAGTGTCATTGACAGAATTCTTCATTCACTACCACCAAGCTACAAGAGCTTTGTGATGAACTATAATATGCAAGGAATGAAGAAGACTATTCCCGAGCCCTTTACAATGCTAAAAGCTGCGGAGGTAGAAATCAAAAAGGAGCATCAAGTGTTGACGGTCAACAAGACCACCAGTTTCAAGAAAAAGGGCAAAGGGACGAAGAAGGGGAACTTCAAGAAGAACGGCAAACAAGTTACTGCTCAAGAGAAGAAACCCAAGTCTGGACCTAAGCCTGAGACTGAGTGCTTCTACTACAAGCAGACTGGTCACTGGAAGCGAAACTGCCCCAAGTATTTGGTGGATAAGAAGGATGGCAAGGTGAACAAAGGTATATGTGATATACATGTTATTGATGTGTACCTTACTAATGCTCGCAGTAGCACCTGGGTATTTGATACTGGTTCTGTTGCTAATATTTGCAACTCTAAACAGGGACTACGGATTAAGCGAAGATTGGCTAAGGACGAGGTGAGGATGCGCGTAGGAAATGGTTCCAAAGTCAATGTGATCGCAGCCGGCACACTACCTCTACATCTACCTTCGGGATTAGTATTAGACCTGAATAATTGTTATTTGATGCCAGCGTTAAGCATGAACATTATATCTGGATCTTGTTTGATGCGAGACGGTTATTCATTTAAATCAGAGAATAATGGTTGTTCTATTTATATGAGTAATATCTTTTATGGTCATGCACCCTTGAAGAGTGGTCTATTTTTATTAAATCTCGATAGTAGTGATACACATATTCATAATGTTGAAGCCAAAAGATGCAGAGTTTATAATGATAGTGCAACTTGTTTGTGGCACTGCCGTTTGGGTCATATTGGTGTAAAGCGCATGAAGAAACTCCATACTGATGGACTTCTGGAATCACTTGATTATGAATCACTTGGTACTTGTGAACCATGCCTCATGGGAAAGATGACTAAAACGCCGTTCTCCGGAACTATGGAGCGAGCAACAGATTTATTGGAAATCATACATACTAATGTATGCGGTCCAATGAACGTTGAGGCTCGCGGCGGGTATCATTATTTTCTCACCTTCACAGATGATTCGAGCAGATATGGGTATATCTACTTAATGAAACATAAGTCTGAAACATTTGAAAAATTCAAAGAATTTCAGAGTGAAGTGGAAAATCATCGTAACAAGAAAATAAAGTTTCTACAATCTGATCGTGGAGGAGAATATTTGAGTTACGAGTTTGGTTTATATTTGAAACAATGCGGAATAGTTTCGCAACTCACGCCACCTGGAACACCACAACTTAATGGTGTGTCCGAACGTCGTAATCGTACTTTACTAGATATGGTGCGATCTATGATGTCTCTTACTGATTTACCGCTATCATTTTGGGGTTATGCTTTAGAGACGGCCACATTCACGTTAAATAGGGCACCATCAAAATCCGTTGAGATGACGCCTTATGAACTGTGGTTTGGCAAGAAACCAAAGTTGTCGTTTCTTAAAGTTTGGGGCTGCGATGCTTATGTGAAGAAACTTCAACCAGATAAGCTCGAACCCAAATCGGAGAAATGTGTCTTCATAGGATACCCAAAGGAGACTATTGGGTACACCTTCTATCATAGATCTGAAGGCAAGACTTTTGTTGCTAAATTTGGATCCTTTCTGGAGAATGAGTTTCTCTTGAAAGAAGTGAGTGGGAGGAAAGTAGAACTTGATGAGGTAACTGTACCTGCTCCCTTATTGGAAAATAGTTCATCACATAAACCGGTTCGTGTGACAACTACACCAATTAGTGAGGAAGCTAATGATATTGATCATGAAACTTCAGATCAAGTTACTACCGAACCTCGTAGGTCAACCAGAGTAAGATCCGCACCAGAATGGTATGGTAATCCTGTTCTGGAAGTCATGTTACTTGACCATGACGAACCTACGAACTATGAGGAAGCGATGATGAGCCTAGATTCCGCAAAATGGCTTGAGGCCATGAAATCTGAGATGGGATCCATGTATGAGAACAAAGTGTGGACTTTGGTTGACTTGCCCGATGATCGTCAGGCCATTGAGAATAAATGGATCTTCAAGAAGAAGACTGACGTTGATGGTAATGTTACTGTCTACAAAGCTCGACTTGTTGCGAAAGGTTTTTGACAAGTTCAAGGAGTTGACTACGATGAGACTTTCTCACCCGTGGTGATGCTTAAGTCTGTCCGAATCATGTTAGCAATTGTCGTATTTTATGATTATGAAATTTGGCAAATGGATGTCAAAACTGCATTCCTGAATGGATTTCTGGAAGAAGAGTTGTATATGATGCAACAAGAAGGTTTTGTCGATCCAAAGGATGATAACAAAGTGTGCAAGCTCCAGCGATCCATTTATGGACTGGTGCAAGCCTCTCAGAGTTGGAATAAACGCTTTGATAGTGTGATCAAAGCATATGGGTTTATACAGACTTTCGGAGAAGCCAGTATTTACAAGAAAGTGAGTGGGAGCTCTGTAGCATTTCTAATATTATATGTGGATGACATATTATTAATTGGAAATGATATAGAATTTCTAGATAGCATAAAAGGATACTTGAATAAAAGTTTTTCAATGAAAGACCTCGGTGAAGCTGCTTACATATTGGGCATCAAGATCTATAGAGATAGATCAAGACGCTTAAGTGGACTTTCACAAAGTACATACCTTGATAAAGTTTTGAAAAAGTTCAAAATGGATCAAGCAAAGAAAGGGTTCTTGCCTGTAATACAAGGTGTGAAATTGAGTCAGACTTAATGCCCAACCACTGCAGAAGATAGAGAGAAAATGAAAGAAGTCCCCTATGCTTCATCCATAGGCTCTATCATGTATGCAATGCTGTGTACCAGACCTGATGTGTGCCTTGCTATTAGTTTAGTAGGGAGGTACCAAAGTAATCCAGGAGTGGATCACTGGACAACGGTCAAGAACATCCTGAAATACCTGAAAAGGACTAAGGATATGTTTCTCGTTTATGGATGTGACAAAGAGCTAGTCGTAAATGGTTACGTCGGTGCAAGCTTTGACACTGATCTGGACGATTCTAAATCGCAAACCGGATACGTGTTTATATTGAACAGTGGAGCTGTCAGTTGGTGCAGTTCTAAACAAAGCATTGTGGCGGGATCTACATGTGAAGCGGAGTACATAGCTGCTTCGGAAGCAACAAATGAAGGAGTCTGGATGAAGGAGTTCATATACGATCTAGGTGTCATACCTAGTGCATCGGGTCCAATGAAAATCTTCTATGACAATACTGGTGCAATTGCCTTGGCAAAGGAATCCAGATATCACAAGAAGACCAAGCACATCAAGAGATGCTTCAATTCCATACGGGACCAAGTCCAGGTGGCAGACATAGAGATTTTCAAGATACATACGGATCTGAATGTTGCAGACCCGTTGACTAAGCCTCTTTCACGAGCAAAACATGATCAGCACCAAAGCTCCATGGGTGTTAGAATCATTACTGTGTAATCTAGATTATTGACTCTAGTGCAAGTGGGAGACTCAAGGAAATATGCCCTAGAGGCAATAATAAAGTTATTATTTATTTCCTTATATCATGATAAATGTTTATTATTCATGCTAGAATTGTATTAACTAGAAACATGATACATGTGTGAATACATAGACAAACTAAGTGTGACTAGTATGCCTCTACTTGACTAGCTCGTTTATCAAAGATGGTTATGTTTCCTAGCCATGGACAAAAGAGTTGTCATTTGATTAACGGGATCACATCATTAGAATAATGATGTGATTGACTTGACCCGTTCCGTTAGCTTAGCACTTGATCGTTTAGTATGTTGCTATAGCTTTCTTCATGACTTATACATGTTCCTATAACTATGAGATTATGCAACTCCTGTTTACCGGAAGAACACTTTGTGTGCTACCAAATGTCACAACGTAACTGGGTGATTATAAAGGAGCTCTACAGGTGACTCCGAAGGTACATGTTGAGTTGGCATATTTTGAGATTAGGATTTGTCACTCCGATTGTCGGAGAGGTATCTCTGGGCCCTCTCGGTAATGCACATCACTATAAGCCTTGCAAGAAATGTGACTAATGAGTTAGTTGCAGGATGATGCATTACATAATGAGTAAAGAGACAGGTCGGTAACGAGATTGAACTAGGTATTGAGATACCGACGATCAAATCTTGGGCAAGTAACATACCGATGACAAAGGGAACAACATATGTTGTTATGCGGTTTGACTGATAAAGATCTTCGTAGAATATGTAGGAGCCAATATGAGCATCCAGTTTCTGCTATTGGTTATTGACCGGAATCATGTTTCGGTCATGTCTACATAGTTCTCGAACCCGTAGGGTCCGCACGCTTAAAGTTAGATGACGGTTATATTATGAGTTTATGTATTTTGATGTACCGAAGATAGTTCAGAGTCCCGGATATGATCACGGACATGACGAGGAGTCTCAAATTGGTCGAGACATGAAGATTGATATATTGGACGACTATATTCGGGCACCGGAATGGTTTCGGGGGTTATCGGATATATACCGGAGTACCGGGGGGTTACCGGAACCCCCCCGGGGGTTGATGGGCCTCATGGGCCCAAGTGGTGGAAGAGGAGAGGCGGCCAAGGGGCAGCCGCATGCCCCTCCCCCCCCAAGTCCGAATTGGACAAGGAGGGGGCGGCACCCCCCTTTTCTTTCCCCCATCTCTCCTTCCCTCTCCTCTCCTACTCCAACAAGAAAGGGGGGGAGTCCTACTCCCGGTGGGAGTAGGACTCCTCATAGGGCGCACCAAGGGTCGCCGGCCCCCTCCCCCTCCTCCACTCCTTTATATACAGGGAGGGAGGCACCCCCTAGAGACACAACAATTGATCATTGATCTCTTAGCCATGTGCGGTGCCCCCTCCACTATAATCCACCTCGATAATATTGTAGCGGTGCTTAGGCGAAGCCCTGCGTCGGTAGAACATCATCATCGTCACCACGCCGTCGTGCTGACGGAACTCTTCCTCGGCACTTGGCTGGGTCGGAGTACGAGGGACGTCATCTAGCTGAACATGTGCAAGAACTCGAAGGTGTCGTGCTTTCAGTGCTTGATCGATCGGTCCGTGAAGACGTACGACTACATCAACCACGTTGTGCTAACGCTTCCGCTTACGGTCTACGAGGGTATGTGGACACACTCTCCCCTCTCGTTGCTATGCATCACCATGTTCTTGTGTGTGCATAGGATTTTTTTTGAAATTACTGAGTTACCCAACACCAAGGATAATCAACATGTTGTCATCCTCGGGCATCTCAAGTATAACAAAGTGAGTCAAAATAGTAACATTAGCAACAATAACGGGCACATCCTCATAGATACCGATAGGTATGGCAGTTGATTTGTCAGCCATTTGCAAAGATGTTTCAGTAGGTGTGAGTTTATTCAAGTCAAGTCTTTTATATAAAGATAAAGGCATAACACTAACACCAGCTCCTAAATCACACAAAGCAGTTTTCACATAATTCTTTTTGATAGAGAAAGGTATAGTTGGTATACCCGGATCTCCAAGTTTTTTAGGTACTCCATCTTTAAAAGTATAGTTAGCAAGCACAGTGGAGATTTTAGCTTCCGGTATTTTTCTCTTATTTGTGATGATGTCTTTCATATACTTTGCATAAGGAGGCATTTTTAAGATGTCAGTCAAGCGAGTATGCAAAAAGACTGGCCTCAGCATTTCAGCGAAGCGTTCAAATTCTTCATCATCTTTCTTTTTAGTTGACTTGGGTGGAAAAGGCATATGTTTTTGAACCCATGGTTCTCTTTCTTTACCGTGTTTTCTAGCAACAAAGTCTATTTTATCATATCTTTTATTCTTAGTTTGTGGGTTATCAAGATCAACAGGTGGTTCTATCTCAACATCATTATCTGGTTCTTTGTTATTATTTGTTTCAGTGTCTTCATGAACCTCATAATTGTCTTTTTCATTATCACGAGGTGGATGATCATTACCAGATTGAGTTTCAGCATCAGAGATAGAAGTTTCTTTTTCATTATCAGGAGGTTTGTCTATTTCAGGTTCACTAGAAGCATGCAAAGTCTTATCGTTTTTCTTTTTCTTTTTCTTTTTAGAAGGACTAGGTGCACTAGTGTAATTTCTTTAGGAATCTTGTTAAATTCTTTTTGGGTGTCCCTCGGGATAAAGTGGTTCCTGAGTCATTTTACCTTCTCTAGTTGCAACTCTAACAGCAAAGTCATGTATATTATGATTCATTTCATCAAGTAATTCTCTTTGTGATTTAGCAACTTGTTCTAACTGAGTTTGAACCATAGAGGCAAGTTTTCCTACACCTCTAACATCATTTGAGATTCTAAATAACAAGTCACTTAGGCGAGCAATCATATCAGAGTTGTACTTCAATTGTTTCATAACATTTGCATTGAAGTGATTTTGATTTCTAATGTAGTTTTCAAACTCATAAAGGCATTGTCTAGGATGCATATTGTGAGGATTATCATTTTCATTGAACTTCATAATAGAATTTACATCTACCACCTTAGGCAGTGGTGGTGTATCAAGCCCATGTATTTCTTCAATAGGAGGTAAATTTTTAACATCTTCAGCTTCAATACCTTTTTCCTTCATAGATTTCTTTGCCTCTTGCATATCTTTAGGACTGAGATATAATATAACCCTCTTATTCAGAGTGGGTTTAGGCGGTGTTTCGGGAATAGTCCAATCATTATAATTTTTCAATATGTTATTCAATAATTCTTCTGCTTGAGCAATAGTTCGTTCCCTGAAAACACAACCAACACAACTATCTGATACGTCCATTTTGCATCATGCTTTTGTATCAATATTTATTGCATTATGGGCTGTTATTACACATTATATCTCATTACTTATGGCTTTTCTCTCTTATTTTACAAGGTTTACCATGAAGAGGGGGAATGCCGGCAGCTGGAATTCTGGCTGAAAAATGAGCAAATGTTGGAAACCTATTCTGCACAACTCCAAAAGTCCTGAAACTCCAAGAAACCACCTTTTGGATTTATTAAGAATTTATGAGCAAAAGAAATAGGCCAGGGGGCCCACACCCTGTCCAGGAGACAGGGGGCGCCCCCCCCCCCCATAGGGTGCGCCTCCCTATCTCCTGGGCCCCCTGGTGGGCTTCCGGTGACCATCTTCTGCTATATGAAGGGTTTTGTCCTGGAAAAATTCGTGGGAAAGCTTACAGGGCGAAACTCCGCCGCCACGAGGCGGAACCTTGGTGGAATCAATCTAGGGCTCTGGCGGAGCTGTTCTGCCGGGGACACTTCCCTCCGGAAGGGGGAAATCATCACCAACGTCATCACCAACGATCCTCTCATCTGGAGGGGGTCAATCTCCATCAACATCTTCACCAGCACCATCTCCTCTCAAACCCTAGTTCATCTCTTGTATCCAATCTTGTATCCAAAACCACAAATTGGTACCTGCGGGTTGCTAGTAGTGTTGATTACTCCTTGTAGTTGATACTTATTGGTTTACTTGGTGGAAGATTATATGTTCAGATCCTTAATGCATATTATTACACCTCTGATTATGAACATGCTTATGCTTTGTGAGTAATTACTTTAGTTCCTGAGGACATGGGTGAAGTCTTGCTATTAGTAGTCATGTGAATTTGGTATTCATTCGATATTTTGATGAGATGTATGTTGTCTCTCCTCTAGTGGTGTTATGTGAACATCGACTACATGAAACTTCACCATTATTTGGGCCTAGAGGAAGGCATAGGGAAGTAATAAGTAGATGATGGGTTGCTAGAGTGACAGAAGCTTAAACCCTAGTTTATGAGTTGCTTCGTTAGGTGTTGATATGGACCCATATGTTTAATGTTGTGGTTAGGTTTACCTTAATACTCCTTTTTGTAGTTGCGGATGCTTGCAATAGGGGTTAATCATAAGTGGGATGCTTGTCCAAGTTAGGGCAGTACCCAAGTGTCGGTCCACCCACATATCAAATTATCAAAGTACCGAACGAGAATCTTATGAACGTGATGAAACTAGCTTGACGATAATCCCAATGTGTCCTCGGAAGCTCCTTCATTATTATTAGAATTTGTCCAGGCTTATCCTTTGCTACATAAAGGATTGGGCCACCTTGCTGCACCTTATTTACTTTATTTACTTTTGCTCGTTACTATTTATCTTATCACAAAACTATCTATCACCTACTATTTTAGTGCTTGCAGAGAAAACCTTACTGAAAACCGCTTATCATTTCCTTCTGCTCCTTGTTGGGTTCGACACTCTTACTTATCGAAAGGACTACGATAGATCCCCTACACTTGTGGGTCATCAAGACTCTTTTCTGGCGCCGTTGCCGGGGAGCGTAGTGCTCTTGGTGAGTGGAACTTGGTAAGGAAACAATTATATAGTGTGCTGAAATTTTCTATTACTTGTCACTATGGAAACTAATCCTTTGAGTGGCTTGTTTGGGGTATCTTCACCCCAACCAGAGGAGCAAAGAGATGTTCCTCAACCTACTGAACTTTATGAAAATATTCATGTTGAGATTCCTTCGGGTATGATAGAAAAACTGCTAGCTAATCCTTTTGCAGGAGACGGAACTTTGCATCCCGACTTACACCTTATCTTTGTGGATGAAGTTTGTGGATTATTTAAGCTTGCAGGTATTCCCGATGATGTTGTCAAAAGGAAGGTCTTCCCTTTATATTTGAAGGGAGATGCAATGACATGGTATAGGCTATGTGATGATACGAGATCTTGGAATTATAAGCGATTGAAATTGGAATTTCACCAGAAGTTCTATCCTATGCATCTTGTTCATCGTGATCGTAATTACACATATAATTTCTGGCCTCGCGAAGGAGAAAGCATCGCTCAAGCTTGGGGGAGGCTTAAGTCAATGTTATATTCATGCCCCAATCATGAGCTCTCTCGGGAAATGATTATTCAGAATTTTTATGCTCGGCTTTCTCTTGATAATCGCAACCTGCTCGATACTTCTTGTGCCGGTTCCTATATGCTGAAGACTATTGATTTCAAATGGGACTTATTGGAAAGAATTAAACGCAACTCTGAAGATTGGGGTTCCGACGATGGTAAGGCGTCAGGTATGACACCTAAGTTTGATTGTGTTAAATCTTTTATGGATACCGATGCTTTCCGTGGATTTAGCTCTAAGTATGGACTTGACTCTGAGATAGTAGCTACTTTTTGTGAAACTTTTGATGCTCACGTTGATCTCCCTAAGGATAAGTGGTTTAAATATAATCCTCATGTTGAAGTAAAAGTAGTTGCACCTATCACGGTCGAAGAAAAGACTATTACATATAGTGATCCTATTATTCCTACTACTTATGTCGAAAAACCTCCTTTTCCTGTTAGGATAAAAGATCATGTTAAAGCTTCGACTGTTGTTCGTAAGAGTAATATTAGGACTTATACACCCCCTGGATGAAGACTTAGATCGGCATGTTATTTCTTTCATGGGTGAAACTACTAATATTGCTAGACCCGATACTAAGACACGTAGACCTGTTGTAGGCACGCCTGTTATTTCTGTTAAAATAGGAGATCATTGTTATCATGGCTTATGTGATATGGGTGCTAGTGCTAATGCTATACCTTACGATCTTTATAAAGAAATTATGCATGATATTGCACCTGTTGAATTAGAAGACATTGATGTTACTATTAAGCTTGCTAATAGGGACACCATTAAACCTATTGGGATTGTTAGAGATGTTGAAGTCTTGTGTGGAAAGATTAAATACCCTGCTGATTTTCTTGTTCTTGCTTCCCCACAAGATAATGTTTGTCCCATTATTTTTGGTAGACCTTTCTTGCATACTGCTAGTGCTAAGATTGATTGTGAAAAGAATATTGTCACTGTTGGTATAGATGGTATATCTCATGAGTTTAATTTCACTAAGTTTAGTAGACAACCTCGTGAAAAGGAACCATCTAGTAAGGATGAGATTATTGGTCTTGCTTCTATTGCTGTTCCTCCAACTGATCCGTTAGAACAATATTTGCTAGACCATGAAAACGATGTGTTTATGAAGTAAAGGGAAGAAATAGATGAAGTGTTCCTTAAACAAGAACCTATGCTAAAACATATCTTCCCATTGAAATTCTTGGGGATCCCCCTCCACCAAGGGTGATCCCGTGTTTGAACTCAAACCCTTACCTGATAATCTCAAGTATGCTTATCTTGATGAAAAAGAAATATATCATGTTATTATTAGTGCTAACCTTTCAGAGAAAGAAGAAGAAAGATTATTGAAAACTCTGAAGAAGCACCGAGCTGCTATTGGATATACTCTGGATGATCTTAAGGGCATTAGTCCCACATTATGTCAACACAAAATTTCAGTGGAGAAAGATGCCAAACCTGTTAGAGATCCTCAAAGATGATTAAACCCCAAAATGAAGGCAGTGGTAAGAAAGGAGATTCTAAAACTCCTTGGGGCAGGTATTATTTATCTCGTTGCTGATAGTGAATGGGTAAGCCCTGTCCATTGTGTCCCTCAAAGGGAGGTATTACCGTTGTTCCTAATGATAAAGATGAATTGATCCCGCAAAGAATTATTACAGGCTATAGGATGGTAATTGATTTCCATAAGTTAAATAAAGCTACTAAGAAAGATCATTACCCTTTACCTTTTATTGATCAAATGCTAGAAAGGCTATCCAAACACACACATTTTTGCTTTCTAGATGGTTATTCTGGTTTCTCTCAAATACCTGTGTCAGAGGGGGATCAATCTAAAACTACTTTTACTTGCCCTTTTGGTACTTTTGCTTATAGACGTATGCCTTTTGGTTTATGTAATGCACCTGCTACCTTTCAAAGATGCATGATGGCTATATTTTCTGATTTTTGTGAAAAGATTTGTGAGGTATTCATGGATGACTTCTTCGTCTATGGATCCTCTTTTGATGATTGTTTGAGCAACCTTGATCGAGTTTTGCAGAGATGCGAAGACACTAGTCTCGTTCTAAATTGGGAAAAGTGTCACTTTATGGTTAATGAAGGCATTGTATTGGGGCACAAGATCTCCGAGAGGGGTATTGAAGTTGATAAAGCCAAAGTTGATGCTATTGAAAAGATGCCATATCCCAAGGACATAAAAGGTATAAGAAGTTTTCTTGGTCATGCCGGTTTTTATAGGAGGTTCATTAAGGACTTTTCTAAAATCTCTAGGCCTCTGACTAATTTATTGCAAAAAGATATTCCTTTTGTCTTTGATGATGATTGTGTAGACGCATTTGAAACACTTAAGAAAGCTTTGATCACAGCACCTATTGTTCAGCCACCTGATTGGAATTTGCCTTTTGAAATTATGTGTGATGCTAGTGATTATGATGTAGGTGTTATTTTAAGGCAAAGAGTCGATAAGAAATTGAATGTTATCCATTATGCTAGTAAGACTCTTGATACAGCCCAGAGAAATTATGCTACCACTGAAAAAGAATTCTTAGCAGTTGTGTTTGCATGTGATAAGTTTAGACCTTATATTGTTGATTCCAAAGTTACTATTCACACTGATCATGCTGCTATTAAATATCTTATGGAAAAGAAAGATGCTAAGCCTACACTCATCAGATGGGTTCTCTTGCTCCAAGAATTTGACTTGCATATTATTGATAGAAAGGGAGCTGAGAACCCCGTTGCAGATAACTTATCTAGGCTAGAGAATGTTCATGATGACCCACTGCCTATTAATGATAGTTTTACTGATGAACAATTAGTGGTTGTCAATACTTCTCGTACTGCTCCTTGGTATGTTGACTATGCTAATTACATTGTTGCTAAATATATACTGCCTAGCTTCACATACCAGCAAAAGAAAAAGTTCTTCTATGATTTAAGACATTACTTCTGGGATGATCCACACCTTTATAAAGAAGGAGTAGATGGTATTATTAGACATTGTGTGCCTGAGCATGAACAGGAACAAATCCTATGCAAGTGTCACTCTAAATCCTATAGAGGACACCACGCTGGAGATAGAACTGCACACAAGGTACTACAATCTGGTTTTGGCCTACTCTTTTCAAAGATGCTCGTAAGTTTGTCGTATCTTGTGATGAATGCCAAAGAATAGGTAACATCAGTAGACGTCAAGAAATGCCTATGAATTATTCTCTTGTTATTGAACCGTTTGATGTTTGGGGATTTGATTATATGGGACCTTTTCCTGCTTCCAATGGTTATACACATATTTTAGTTGCTGTTGATTACGTTACTAAGTGGGTAGAAGCTATTCCAACTAGTAGTGCTGATCATAACACTTCTATTAAAATGCTTAAAGAAGTTATTTTTCCGAGGTTTGGAGTCCCTAGATATCTTATGACTGATGGTGGTTCACACTTTATTCATGGTGCTTTCCGTAAGATGCTTGCTAAGTACGATGTCAATCATAGAATTGCATCTCCTTATCACCCGCAGTCTAGTGGTCAAGTAGAGTTGAGCAATAGAGAGCTCAAATTAATTTTGCAAAAGATTGTGAATAGATCTAGAAAGAATTGGTCCAAAAAAACTTGAGGATGCATTATGGGCCTATAGAACTGCATACAAAAATCCTATGGGTATGTCTCCATATAAGATGGTTTATGGAAAAGCATGTCATTTACCTCTTGAACTTGAACATAAAGCATATTGGGCTATTAAAGAGCTCAATTATGACTTCAAACTTGCCGGTGAGAAGAGGTTGTTTGATATTAGTTCACTTGATGAATGGAGAGCCCAAGCTTATGAGAATGCCAAGCTCTTCAAAGAAAAAGTCAAACGCTGGCATGATAAAAGGATACAAAAGCGTGAGTTTAACGTAGGAGATTATGTGTTATTATTCAACTCTCGTTTAAGATTTTTTACAGGAAAACTTCTCTCAAAATGGGAAGGTCCCTACGTTATCGAGGAGGTCTCTCGTTCCGGTGCTATAAAAATTAACAACTTTGAAGGCACAAATCTGAGGGTGGTTAATGGTCAAAGAATCAAGCATTACATTTCTGGTAACCCTATCAATGTTGAAACTAATATTATTGAAACCATAACCCCAGAGGAGTACATAAGAGACACTTTCCAGAACGTTCCAGACTCTGAAAAGGCATAGGTACGTGGTACGGTAAGTATACCGACTCCAAAACAACTCTAATGGCAATTTTCATCAGTTTTGGATTATTTAAGAATTTTAGGAAGAAAGAAGTAGTCCAAAAGGGACACGAGGCTCCCACGAGAGAGGAGGGCGCGCCCCCCTGTCTCGTGGGCACCTCGTGTGCCTCCCGGACTCCATTTTCTTGTATGTTACGTATTTTGGTCGGTAAAAATTCATATATACTCCCGAAGGTTTTGACCACCGTATCACGCAAATATCCTCTGTTTTTGTTTCGAGTTGTTCTTGTTGCAGATTCGGAACAAGATGTCGTCCCAAGATTCGGAGGGAGAGAGTTACGTGGCTGATTATATTGCAAATCCAAAAGTATATGCATATGTGGAACATTATGGCTAGACCACAGAGGAAGAAGAAGACTATGATCCAAAGAGGAAGGAGGAGACAAGCTCCGATGAAGAGGATGATCCACTTCCTCAACCTGGTGATATGCATGTGGAGTTCAAGAAGTCAAGCCTCGCTAATTTACAATCTATCCCACCATGTTTTTTGCAGGACAGCAAGGCAGCACTATGCAAAAAGATAATGAAACTTGAGCTCGAGAATGAAGATCTGAGGGAGGAAAACTTTAGCCTCAGACGCAAGCTAGAGAAGAAAAATGTGACAATTCCCACTCCATCACCTCAGAAGAAATAATCACATGGGTATGGGCACTCCCCTTGGCAACTGCCAAGCTTGGGGGAGGTGCCCTGGTATCGTATCACCATCACACTCCTATCTTTACCACTTTATTTAGTTCGATCCTTTTAGTAGTATCTTGATCTAGTAGATTGAAGTTTTGATATCAAGTAGTTTTGAGTTTTGCTTAGTGATCTCCTTTTGTAAGCGAGTCCGTGTGCTATCTATAATAAAGATTAGTGTTGATTCAAGGGCTTTTCTATGTTTCTATGATCTTGAGAAAGTAGAAAGAACAAAAGAGTTCATATTGATCTTATGGATAGTGATAACTTCACACATAGAAAGTATGAGGCATACAAATTGTTGAGAGTTGATGAACGTAGCCTTGGTCATCGTTGCAATTAATAGGAAGTGATAAGGAAAGAGGGGTTCACATATAGATATATTATCTTGGACATCTTTTATGATTGTGAAGCACTCATTAAGTATGACATGCTAAAAGAGTTGATGTTGGACAAGGAAGACAACGTAATGGTTTATGTTTTCTGACATCTCAGTCAAAGTATATTGTCAGTGACCTTCTGAACATGTTGAGCTTGCCTTTCCCCCTCATGCTAGCCAAACTATCAGCACCAAGTAGAGATACTACTTGTGCTTCCAAATGTCCTTAAACCCAGTTTTGCCATGAGAGTCCACCATACCTACCTATGGATTGAGTAAGATCCTTCAAATAAGTTTTCATCGGTGCAAGCAATAAAAATTGCTCTCTAAATATGCATGACTTATTAGTGCAGAGAAAATAAGCTTTGTACGAACTTGTTGTGGAAGTAATAAAAGCGACGGAGTGCATAATAAAGGTCCACATACAAGGGGCAATACAAAGTGATGTTCTATTGCATTAAGATTTTGTGTATCCAACCCTAAAAGCGCATGACAACCTCTGCTTTCCTCTGCGAAGGGCCTATCTTTTACTTTATGTTTTTACTTTATACTTGAGTCAAGGTGATCCTCACCTTTCCACTTTTTCATTTTATCCTTTGGCAAGCTCCTCGTGTTTGAAAGGTCATGATACATATATCAAGCTGAATGTAAGTTGGCATAGGCTATTATTGTTGACATCACCTAAAGGTGAATATGTTGGGAGGCAACACAATAAGCCCCTATCTTTCTCAGTGTCCGGCTGAAACTCTATAACCACAAGTATTGCGTGAGTGTTAACAATTATGGGGGACTACGAGATAGTTGAGTATGTGATCTTGCTGAAAAGCTCTATTATTGACTCTTTCTGATATTACGATAAATTGCAATTGCTTCAATGACTGAGATTATAGTTTGTTAGTTCCCAATGAAGTTTATGAACCATACTTGACATTGTGAATTGCTTATTACTTGACCATAAGAAATCATATGACAAAATCTATATATATATATGTTGCTGTTATTAGAATGATCATGATGCCCTCATGTCCGTATTTTATTTTTATCGACACCTCTATCTCTAAACATGTGGACATATTTCTTGATCTCAGTTTCCTCTTGTGGACAAGCGAGGTCTAAGCTTGGGGGAGTTGATACATCCATTTTGCATTATGCTTTTATATCAATATTTATTGCATTATGGGCTGTTATTACACATTATATCTCATTACTTATGGCTTTTCTCTCTTATTTTACAAGGTTTACCATGAAGAGGGGGAATGCCGGCAGATGGAATTCTGGCTAAAAAAGGAGCAAACGTTGGAAACCTATTCTGCACAACTCCAAAAGTCCTGAAACTCCACGAAACCACTTTTTGGAATTATTAAGAATTTATGAGCGAAAGAAATAGGCCAGGGGGCCCACACCCTGTCCAGGAGACAGGGGGGCGCGCCCCCCCTATAGGGCGCCCCCCTATCTCCTAGGCCCCCTGGTGGGCTTCCGGCGACCATATTCTGCTATATGAAGGGTTTTGTCCTGGAAAAATTCGTGGGCAAGCTTACGGGACGAAACTCCACCGCCACGAGGCGGAACCTTGGCGGAATCAATCTAGGGCTCTGGCGGAGCTGTTCTGCCGGGGACACTTCCCTCCGGAAGGGGGAAATCATCACCAACATCATCACCAACGATCCTCTCATCGAGAGGGGGTCAATCTCCATCAACATCTTCACCAGCACCATCTCCTCTCAAACCCTAGTTCATCTCTTGTACCCAATCTTGTATCCAAAACCACAAATTGGTACCTGTGGGTTGCTAGTAGTGTTGATTACTCCTTGTAGTTGATACTTATTGGTTTACTTGGTGGAAGATTATATGTTCAGATCCTTAATGTATGTTATTACACCTTTGATTATGAACATGCTTATGCTTTGTGAGTAGTTACTTTAGTTCCTAAGGACATGGGTGAAGTCTTGCTATTAGTAGTCATGTGAATTTGGTATTCGTTCGATATTTTGATGAGATGTATGTTGTCTCTCCTCTAGTGGTGTTATGTGAACGTCGACTACATGACACTTCACCATTATTTGGGCCTAGAGGAAGGCATAGGGAAGTAATAAGTAGATGATGGTTTGCTAGAGTGACAGAAGCTTAAACCCTAGTTTATGAGTTGCTTCGTTAGGGGTTGATATGGACCCATATGTTTAATGTTGTGGTTAGGTTTACCTTAATACTCCTTTTTGTAGTTGCGGATGCTTGCAATAGGGGTTAATCATAAGTGGGATGCTTGTCCAAGTTAGGGAAGTACCCAAGTGTCGGTCCACCCACATATCAAATTATCAAAGTACCAAACGAGAATCTTATGAACGTGATGAAACTAGCTTGACGATAATTCCCAATGTGTCCTCGGGAGCTCCTTCTTTATTATTAGAATTTGTCCAGGCTTATCCTTTGCTACATAAAGGATTGGGCCACCTTGCTACACCTTATTTACTTTATTTACTTTTGCTTGTTACTATTTATCTTATCACAAAACTATCTACTCACCTACTATTTCAGTGCTTGCAGAGAAAACCTTACTGAAAACCGCTTATCATTTCCTTCTGCTCCTCGTTGGGTTCGACACTCTTACTTATCAAAAGGACTACGATAGATCCCCTACACTTGTGGGTCATCACTATCTAGGAAGTCCCTAGAAGCATCGGTTAGTCCATTATAGAAGATATCAAGTATTTCATTTTTCTTATGGGGATGATCAGGCAAAGCATTAAGTAACTAACAAAGCCTCCCCCAAGCTTGTGGGAGACTCTTCTTTAGTTTGAACAAAGTTAAATATTTCCTGTAAGGCAGCTTGTTTCTTATGAGCAGGAAAATATTTTTCAGAGAAGTAGTAAATCATATCCTGGGGACTACGCACACAACCAGGAGCAAGAGTATTGTACCAAGCTTTAGCATCACCCTTTAATAAGAAAGGAAATAATATGAGAATAAAGTAGTATCGAGTTTTCTCATCATGAGTAAAAAGGGTGGCTATATCATTCAACTTAGTAAGATGTGCCACAACAGTTTCAGTTTCATAACCATGGAAAGGATTAGATTCAACCAATGTAATTAACTTTGGGTCGACAGAGAATTCATAATCCTTATCATCAATAAAGATAGGCGAAGTAGCAAACTTAGCATCACATTTCATTCTAGCATTCAGAGATTTTTCTTTAGACTTGTGTAATAATTTCTCTAGATCATCTCTATCCTTACAAGCAAGAATATCTCTAGTTGCCTCTTCACTCATAACATAGCCTTCCGGTACCTTAGGCAATTCATATCTAGGAGGGCTAGCTCTAGCAAGTATTTTAGGAGTTTCAGTTTCAAGCTCATCATCAGATTCAAGAAATTCACCAAGTGGCACATCATCATTATCGAGCATGGTACTAGCATCATCATAAGCATCATTCATAGTAGAAGTAGCATCATTAATAACTTGCGACATATCAGAATTAATAGCATGTGGTGTGGTGTTGCAAGTTTACTCATAATAGAAGGTGAATCTAAAGCAGAACTGGATGGCAGTTTCTTACCTCCCCTCGTACTTAAGGGAAATATCTTAGTCTTTGGATCCTTCAGATTCTTCATAGTGATAAATTGATAATAATCCCAAGTGACTCAACAATATAGCTATGCTCCCCGGCAACAGCGCCAGAAAAAGGTCTTGATAACCCACAAGTATAGGGGATCGCAACAGTTTTCGAGGGTAGAGTATTCAACCCAAATTTATAGATTCGACACAAGGGGAGCCAAAGAATATTTGAAGGTATTAGCAGCTGAGTTGTCAATTCAACCACACCTGGAGATTAATTATCTGCAGCAAAGTGATTAGTAGCATAGTAGTATGATAGTTTTGATGACAGCAACAGTAGTAACAGTAACGGTAACAGTGATAGAAGTGATATTGTAGCCGTAATGATAGCAGTAGCAACAGTAGTAACTTAGCAAGAACAATATAAGATAAATTCGCAGGCATTGGATCAGTGACTTGTTGGATGATATTCTTCATGTCACAGTTATAACCTAGGGCGATACGGCACTAGCTCCAGTTCATCGATATAATGTAGGCATGTATTCCGTAAATAATCATACGCGCTTTATTAAAAGAACTTGCATGACATCTTTTGTCCTACCCTCCCGTGGTAGCGGAACCATATTGGAAACTAAGGGATATTAAGGCCTCCTTTTAATAGAGAACCGGAACAAAGCATTAACGCATAGTGAATACATGAACTCCTCAAACTATGGTCATCACCGAGAGTGGGCCCGGTTGTTGTCACTCCGGGGTTGTCGGATCATAACCATAGTAGGTGACTATAACTTGCAAGATCGGATCTAGAACATGGATATAAAGGTGATAACATAAACGGTTCAGATCTGAAATCATGGCACCCGGGCCCAAAGTGACAAGCATTAAGCATATCAAAGTCATAGAAACATCAATCTAAGAACATAGTGGACACTAGGGATCAGGCCCTAACAAAACTAACTCGATTACATGATGAATCTCATCCAACTCCTCACCGACCAGCGAGCCTACAAAGGAATTACTCACTCCTGGTGGGGAGCATCATGGAATTGGCGATGGAGATGGGTTGGTGATGACGAAGAACGAAGATCCCCTTCTCCGGAGCCCCAAACAGACTACAGATCTGCCCTCCTGAGGAAGAACAGGGCTTGGCGGAGGTTCCGTCTCGTGGATCGTGATAATTCTTTCTCCCTAATTTTTTTCTAGAAATATGTGATTTTATAGTATCAGGGGGTCGTCTGCGGGGCCACTAGGTGGGTACAACCCACCTGTGCGCGCCAGGAGAGGGGGGCGCCCTGGTGGGTTGTGCCCAACCAGGTGCCCCTCTCTCGAAGGTCTTGGCTCTAGAACTTCTTATTATTGATATAAAAAATCCTCACAAAGTTTCGTTCCATTCCGAGAACTTTTATTTTTGCACAAAAACAACACCATGGTAGTTCTGCTGAAAACAGTGTCAGTCCGGGGTTAGTTTCATTCAAATCATGCAAATTAGAGTCCAAAACAAGAGGAAAAGCGTTAGGAAAAGTAGTTATGTTGTAGACTTATCAAGTTCCATTCAAACCATACCAAAACCAAATAGAATTGTTGTAAACATGGCATGAATACTTCATAAATTATATATACGTTGGAGATGTATCAAGGTTTTCATGGATGATTTCTCTGTTTATGCAACTTCTTTTGATAATTTTGCAGAGATGTGAAGAAACTAATCTTGTCTTGAATTGGGAAAAGTGTCACGTTATGGTGAATGAAGGTATTGTCTTGGGACATAAAATCTTCGAAAGAGGTATTGAAGTAGACAACGCTAAAGTTGATGCAATTGAGAAGATGCCATGTCTTAAAGATATTAAAGGTATAAGAAGTTTCCTTGGTCATGCTAGTTTCTATAGGAGGTTCATTAAAGTATTCTCTAAAATTTCTAGGCCTCTTAAAAATCTCTTGCAAAAAGATGTTCCATTCGTTTTTTTATGATGATTGTGTAGAAGCCTTTGAAACACTTAAGAAAGCCTTTACTTCTGCACCTATTGTTCAACCACCTGATTGGAGCTTACCTTTTGAAATCATGTGTGATGCTAGTGATTATGTTGTTGGTGATGTTTTGGAACAAAGAGTTGATAAGAAATTAGATGGCATCCATTATGCTAATAAAACCCTAGACAGTGCTCAGCGAAACTATGCTACCACTGAGAAATAATTTCTAGCATTTGTGTTTGTGTCTGATAAATTCAGATCTTACATTGTTGATTCTAAAGTAATTATGCACACTGATCATGCTGAAATTAAATACCTTATGGAAAATATAGATGCTAAACCTAGACTCATTAGGTGGGTTCTACTGCTACAAGAATTTGACTTGCATATTAATGATAGGAAGGGAACTAAGAATCCTGTAGCTGAAAAATTTTCTAGAATGGAAAATGTTCTTGATGACCCACTGCCTATTAATAATAGTTTTCCAGACAAACAATTAGCTGTTATAAATGCTTCTCATAATACTCCTTGGTATGCAGATTGTGCCAATTACATTGTTGCTAAATGTATCCCACCTAGTTTCACATACCAACAAAGAAAAAAATCTTTTATTTAAAACATTACTTTGGGATGACCCACATCTATATAAAGAAGGAGTAGATGTTATTATTAGATGTTGTATACCTGAGCATGAACAGGAACAAATCCTATGGAAGTGTCACTCCAAGGCATATGGAGGACACTACGCCGGAAATAGAACTGCACGCAAGGTATTATAATCTGATTTTCATTGGTCTACTCTTTTCAAAGATGCACGTAAGTTTGTTCTATCTTGTGACGAATGTCAACGAGTTGGTAATATTGGTAGACATCAGGAAATGCCTATGAACTATTCACTTGTTATTGAACCATTTGATATCCGAGGATTTGATTATACGGGACTGTTTCCTTCCTCCAATGGCTATACTCATATATTAGTTGTTTTTTATTACATTACTAAGTGGGTAGAAGCTATTCCAACTAGTAGTGCTGATCACAACACTTCTATTAAAATGCTTAAGGAAGTTATTCCGAGGTTTGGTGTCCCTAGATATTTAATGACGGATGGTGGTTCACACTTTATTCATGGTGCTTTCCGTAAACTTCTTGCTAAATATGATGTTAACCATAGGATTTCATCTCCTTAGCATCCTCAGTCTAGTGGTCAAGTAGAATTAACTAATAGGGAAATAAAGTTGATCTGGCAAAAGACTATTAACAGATCAAGAAAGAATTGGTGTAAGAAACTTGACGATGCACTACGGGATTATAGAACCGCTTATAGGAATCCTATGGGTATGTCTCCATATAAAATGGTTTATGGAAAAGTATGTCATCTACCTCTTGAGTTAGAACATAAAGCTTGTTGGGCAATTAAAGAGCCCAACTATGATTTTAAACTTGCTGGTGAAAAGAGGTTATTTGATATTAGCTCACTTGATGAATGGAGAACCAAAGCCTATGAAAATGCCAAACTGTTTATAGAAAGGGTTAAAATATGGCATGGCAAAAGAATACAAAAGCGGGAACTCAATGTAGGCGATCAAGTCTTGCTATAAATACTCATTTATGAGTTTTTTTGGAAAACTTCTATCCAAATGGGAAGGACCCTATATTATCGAAGAAGTTTATCTATCCGGACAATGCCGAAGGCACCAACCCAAGGGTGGTGAATGGACAAAGAATTAAGCATTATATCTCAAATACACATATAAATGTGGAGACTCATATTATTCAGTCCATAACACTCGAGGAGTACATAAAGGATACTTTCTGGAACGCTCCGGAACCCTGAGAAGGAATAGGTATCTGATACGGTAAGTAAACCGACTCCAAAAATTCCATAGAAGCAACTTTTCACTAGTAGAAAATGGCTAATTAATCCCGGTCCCAGAGGGCCTTTAGTCCCGGTTCTGGAACCGGGACTAAAGGGTCTGGACTAAAGCCCAAAACCTTTAGTCCCGGTTCGTAAGCAGAAGGGGCTCCACATGACCGCTACGGGGCGCCCAGGCAAGAGGACCATTAGTCCCGGTTGGTAATAGCAACGGGGACCAAAAGGCATCCACGTGTCAACAGCTAGCAGGAGCTTGGGTTTTTGTTTTTTTTAAGGAGGGGAGGTTAGGGGGGTTTTGAGGGTTAATTAAGGGGTTTCATATTGTGTTAGCTAGCTAACAGAGTGAAGTGTCCTCTCTTTCTCCGTGCTTGGTCGACGCTAGCTACTATACATATAGAGAGAACTCGATAGGCTAGTTAGTAAGCAAATGAAAGAACCATTAATTACAGAAGATCGTCATGAACACACACACACACACACACACACACACACATATATATAGAGAGAGAGAGAGGGAGGGAGAGAAGTGAGACCTCTCTTTCTCTGAGAGATTGGTGAAAGAACAAGTATTCGTATATCTATCTGGCGCTACTACATATATACAATATAACATGTCTTACAATCCCTAACATCTAAAATCGGTTTCAAATTCCACATGGTATTCTCCAGCTTTAGGTATGACACGGTCAAGAAAGAATCCTGCCAATTCCTCTTGAATTGCTCGTATGCGATCATGTGGTAGGAGTTCATCTGGCATCTGCCACATCTAATTTAAAGAAGGGGCTAAATACATATATATGAATGAAATTCAACACAAATGATGGTAATAAAATAAAATTGTGAATATTTTTGTTTACGTACTTCATATTGTTTTTCAGAGTAGCCCCGCTTAGAGGCTGTCGCGTTGTAGATGAACTCGCAAATGTAGTATCCACAAAAATCATTCCTGGCTTCCTGCCACAAGCACTTTACGAGAAGTAGAGTTCAATCTAACTAATAATCAAGCATGCTAAATGTATTGATGGAACTAGCTAGAATCAATGGGAGATGCGTTGAACTAGCTAGTAGTACTTACTTTCGGGTGTGTAAGTCGCAGCTCCCTCGGCAATCCCGAAACAATTCCGGTGAACTCTTTCCAAACCTTGCCAGACAAAGACAATAATTACTTGATATCAAGAAATGAACAAAGTTGCTGATATGGTGCGATAATGATCGATTGAACTTACTTCTGGAGCATTTCAGTCATGTCCGCATACTCCTGGGGATCTTTTCGTCTCGAGTCTAAGACAACTACTACTTCCTGGTCAAGCTTAATCTCTAGCAGAATAAAGTGGAATCTGCACACACATGCATAACTCATCAATTACATTACTATGACCTCGAGTAAGGGAAATTGAATATGCACAAGACGGTAACACTCACTTGAAGTTGTAAGGAAAGAGTATTTTCTCTTTGTTTTGATTTAGAAGCAATGATTGTAGCAAGTTGTCCTCGGTATATGTGACTCTGTTTTTAACCGCCCATTCATGTATGATATTTGGGTTAATGAACCCAATGTCATAGATTTGTGCTTTTCTACATTCGACGATCTTCAATCCGCATAATATAGTGAGGATAATTATATATACATGCAATGAAAGAGCTAAGCTATATATAGAGACTTAATTACAGAAGTAATACTTACAGACAGTAGCTAGTCATGAGTTGTTTGTCGAGGGCCATTTGATTGTATAACTGGAATAACTCCACAAATTCAACAGGCAACAACTCCATTCCAACGAGGTCGTGCTCTTTTTTAATTCTTAGCATGAAACTATTCTTCCCAGACTCGTTGCAGGTTCTCATGTGCCATTAATGCAATCTTCGCATCATCATTGATAGAGGAGGATGATCAGGTTTGACGAGAGGCTTCCCATACTCGTATTTGAAGGTGTCCACCTCCATTATTTCAAACTCTACATCATCTCTCAGGTAATCAGCAGGACTGGTATCGGGCACCATCCCCGGATGATTAGCGATGATATTGCTAGACACCTTGAGCGGGGGGCACGATTGGTTCACCTATTCGCCGAGCTGGGGATTTTTTTCCCACTTCTTCGTTCTACTAACCTTGCATCACTTCAAGTACTTCCCGACCTCTCCGCTTCCTTATATGTCCTTTCAATAATGAGCTCATAGTTGGATTGCGGCGGAGGTGGTGGTGGTCTCTTTAGGGAATCGATAGTGCGCTTCAATTTCACCGTATCTATTGTTTCCTTCGGAGGTGGAGGTTTCCATGCAAAAAAAGTCCCTCACTTGGGTACGACAGATGTCCTCATTTTCCTTGTTGGTCCTCTCATATGGTAACTTTTCTGGAGCCTTGAGAGATGGACCATATTTTAATTGCTTCCCGCCTCTGCTTGTACTGCTTGCCGCCGGAGCGGCGGTGTCTCTCTTCTGCCATTGCTGACACGGCGGAGTCCGCTGACACGTCGGAGGAGGCGGAGTGCTCTGATGCGCCGGAGAAGGCGGAGGAGGAGCCGGAGTGCCCTCACGCGCCGGAGGAGGTGGAGTGCTTGTCGGAGGAGGCGAAGGAGGAGCCGGAGTGCCGTCACACGCCGGAGGAGGCGGAGTGCCCTGATCACTCGCCGGAGGAGGAGGCGGAGGAGGAGGCAGAGTGCCCTGACTCGCCGGAGGAGGAGGCGTCCAGTTTGTAAGCTTGATGTACTCCTTCCTCCATAGACATGTACTCCATAAAGCAAATCCCAGATGATTCTCCCCGTCACCTGTAGGGCGGTCAAGCTCCAGCTCCTGAAATCCCCCCATTATTTCATCCATCGTCACAACAGCATAGCCATGTGGAACCGGACGGCAGTGAAAAGTTCCGTCAGCTTGAGGAGGTGCAATAGAGCTGACAACCGCCTTCAAAGTCAGGTTCTGCCATTTCGTCATAAGCTCGCAATGTTGAGCCTCTGTGGTAGTATCCACGGGGCAGTGAGGAGCCGTGAAATCGGGCTGAACAAGCTCCATGGAAGCCACGCTGCTTCTCTGCTGAGATGGTGGGGTAGCTTCATGCCGCTGAGTGGTTAGCCGGCAGCTGCAAGTTCCTCTAGCTTCGCTAATCTTGCATTGAGCTTCTGCATTTCGCTCAGCTCCGCTTTCCTCTTTCTCTCTCCACTTTTGTAACCTCCTGCGCCGAGAAACCCAACGACCCACGGAACAGAGCCTGGTGTGCCTCATGTTCGTCCAGGGTGCTCAGGATTAAGGAGGGCCCCAGTCATCTCGTCCTTCTCTCTGTCAGGAATGAACGTCCCTTGCTGCACTGCGGTTATATAATCCTGAAGCTTCTTGATGGGTATTGCAAGTTGCTCATCCGTCCAACAACACTCCCCTATTTTTGGGTCCAAATTTCCCCCAACCCCGAAGAACCAAGTCCTTGAACGGTCAGGCCAGTTCAATGTCACTGGTTCGACCCCTTTAGCAACCATGTCTTTCTCAGCTTTGTCCCACAACGGCCGGGCTTTGAGGTAGCCACCTGACCCCGTGTGATGGTGATACTTCTTCTTTGCAGCATTTTTCTTGTTTGTCTCTGACCTTTTCTTACCCTTCTCCGAATTCTTGTAGGCCACAAATGCGGGCCAGTGATCTCTTATCTTCTCATATCGGTCGGTGAATTCTATAGTCTTCCCTTTGTTGACAAACTTTGTGTTCAACTTTTCTTCCAGTTCCTGAATAGATCTGCCATCTTCTTAAGAGCAAATGCCTTGACCTTGGGCTCTATAACTGGCTTATTCAGATTCTCCTCTCGTGGTAGGGTGAAATTTGCCTTCAGGGCGGTCCAAAGATCAGCTTTTCTATCTATCCTGGACATAAGAAACTTCAGGGTCGTCCTTACTCTTATTCCATTGTTGGATGCTATTCGGGATGATGTACCTAACAATTGCTCCGCACGACAAACAAATTTGTCCTTGGTCCACTTAAGTTCAATTGGTTGGCCATCGTTCGTGATTTCTGTGATCATGAACCTTTCATCCTGCCGCAACGTTTGCTTTGGGCCTTGTCTCGTTATGAAAGTTTGGCTTGATCTGGAGGGATATAAAATAAGAAAGAGCATTAATATATGTACATACCGAAACAATTAATGCATCAATTAGTCAACACTGGCTTAATATATATATATATATATATATATATATATATATATATATATATATATATATATATATATATAT
>NC_041393.1:716002374-716015915 GCF_002162155.2 Triticum dicoccoides | reverse complement strand
TCCGTTTACAGGAAATCAACCCGCGCTCCCTGTTTAAGTGGCAACCAGAGAAAATGTTTCGGTTTTTCAAAAAGGACCCTCCATTTTGGTGTATTCAACCCGCAATCCTGGCTCTGAGAAAACATTGCAAAAAAGACTCGTGCATAACGAGCGACTGGGGGCGGCGGCTGCTCGATGCGGAACGACGCAGGGCCTCCTGTAGGTAACAGAGAAAGAGTGAGTTGGTGTTGAGAGAGAGAGACAAGAAGAAGAGCCAGGGGAGGAAGGAGAAAGGGAGAAGGAAGAGAGGCAGGGCGGCCTGGAGGAGCTGTTGTTGCTGCGCAGGGACGAGGAGGAGGCACACGGGTCGGAGACGACGCGCGGGCAGGGGAGCTCCTACATGGACGCCGTCGAGCTCGCGGCAAGGAGCAATGACAAGCAGCAGCAGCGGTGGCAAGCAGAGGCAGCGGGCAGCAGCAGCAGAGGGCAGAAGCGGGAGGCAGCAGCGGCAACGGGCAGCAGAAGCAGAGGGCTGCTGCCACAACAGAGGTATGTATCCCCTTGAAAGCAGCAAGCATCACTGCATCAGCCTTCTGTTCTTTGTGTTCTCTGTATAGATGTGTAGTACTCCCTGATCAACAGAGGGAGCAGTAACCAAGAAGCAGCAGGCTGCTGCTCTCCTCCCTGATCCCCTGTATATGAAATAGCAGTAGCGCATGAGTGAATGAAGCAATCAATTTCTGAATTACAGACAGCATACAGATTTTCTGAATCCAAACAAAATGAAGCATATACCGTAGGTTGTTCTATTGTTGATCCAACCACATGCTCTGTTTCTGCATGCCATGGAAGCTTTATTTTCAAACCCCCTTTTTCTGCACGACAATTGAAAAGAATGCAGGAGTCGGAGAATGAACAAAATTGCTTTGAACTTCACAGCAGCAGACTAAATTCCTAAAGGCAAAAAAAATTTAGTACTACAAGATATACCTTCAGAGTTTATGACAGTTCTAATAAATATATGATGTTGATTGGTTAGCTGAGTTAGAAGTAGAACTATTCAAATATATTTACTCTGACAAGTGCAAAAAATCCTTATACTCCTAGCTATATGTTTATCCTATATCTACTTCTCACATTATACATATGCTCCACTACAAAGGGGTCTAAATAATAACATGATTTTTTTCAGTTAAAGTTCCAAGCAACTTTCCTGTGTGAATCTGAGAATCTCACTAAAACCTGTGTTTCATTGTGTATATTCAGCCTATCGATTCGAGTTTCAGACTGATCATAAACATACCTCAGTTTAAGATGTGATGCTGATTTGATTTGTGTGCTGCACCATTGTCCATATCTTCGATTTCAAGCAGTTCCATGGCAAATCAAATACATTTTTCTTTGTTTATGACAATACATATTTGACAGGTTAAAGCATGTACTATTGTGTATACTGAAGTGTAACAAGCCTTTCCCAGTAGTAAAACTGAAAGTATATATAGCTTATGTGTACTGTACTTTCGGTAATATAGATGCCAATATCATTACTTTTTTTAGTTAGGGGGTGGTGGTTATTCACTCACAGTCAGGTTCAATGCTCATCATGTTATTTCCTTTCCAAAGATACCTCGGTGTTCTATGGTTAGAAATAGAAGATAGCATACACGAGGCCAAATCTTGACATGATTCAGTCATCCACATATTCTAGAAACAACAGATCAGATTTAAACAACTATCTTAGGAGTAGCAGACACATCTACATCTATTACCTACTAATAAAGCAAGATGCATTTCTCTAAATTTCTAATCCTTTCACCTTCTAAAATTATTAAAACCAATCGAGCTAGCCCACCTCGGCTGCAAGCAAAGATTGTTCTACAATAGTCCCGCCTCGGTTTCTTACACACAATTTCTCCAATTCATATATGTCTTTGATTTTCTCGGTATTAAGGAGCTAACTTGAAAATCAATGAGCCCAGGTTGAGGACCGACGTGACAGAGAAATAAAGGAAGAAAATTGCTTTGAGGACAACTGCATCTCAAACGACATGAGACGTGACAAAGAAGTAAAAGGGAAGGAAAGAACTAGGAGAAAGACCCTCGATTATTTATAGGGACTCGAATTGGAACACACATGATACATGACAGAGAAATAAAAAGGAAGGGAAGAAGTTAAAGAAAAACATGGTGCAAGCTGTGCGAGCCGCCACCAGAAATTGTAGCATCTAAATGAAAGACTATTATCAGGTTCTGTATTTATACCATTTACAGCAACTGGTTTTTGTGCCTTGGGCTGTGATCCTAAAAATACATTGATGCATAGTTCATACAAATACAATTTGACGCTGCGACTGGTTCATACAATCAATTTCTCTAAAAAAAGGAAAGAAAACAAATCAAGCAATCTTTTGAATTTATGCATTGTCACATTGAACCAAAGTGTTCAAAGACACGAACTCACCATGGTCAGAGAAAAAAAACTGATAGCACCTTGAGCAGGCCTCAGTTCCCACACCCCTGCTTAGAAGACTGGATTGGAGCTGACTTCCGTGGGCTTGCCTTTGACCCAAGTCTCCTGACCGAAGCCATAGACGAAAATCAAACGCGTCAACCAAATCCCTGGACAAAAAGAGGCGGCAACTTAAAATCACTCTCCGGGCCACTAACCACCATGGATGTGCTTCATATTGTGATGTGCCACCTCAGTGCCGCCGGGCATGGGCCATTGCTCCCAGCGATGCTGGAGGCTCCCTCCGCCCGACAAAGTGTGGATCTGCAGGGAGGTGGAAGCTGCACCGGGGAGAAAGGTCAGATACGAGAGAAGAGAGATGGGAGAATAAGGAGATGAGGCGGAGGTCGGCAGGCGACTTGGGAGGCGGAGGTCGGCGGCGGCTCATCAGTGTCTCTGATGGCAGCGGGGTCGTGTGGTGTCGAGGTGGCAGAAGAAGCTCGGGCGGGGATGAGATCCTCCTCTGGAATCCTCTCTCCTCATTAGGGAAAGGATGTGTGGCCTCAACCACGTGACCAAGAGCTACTGCATGGAGCCCGTGGCCGCCCACTTACCAAAAGGAGCTTGTGACACGAGGCAAACATGCGGTACGCCGGGGACAGGATGAACACGTACTAAGAGCATCTTGAGCCGAATACAGCAAATTCGACCCCTCAAACAACAACGAAAGCACGTCCATAGCACTGACTGGATACCTCAATTTAATTAAGAAATCTAATAAATCCATACTATTACATGACACGTAAAACCTAATCGAAGTAGAGCCCATACTAAGAGCATCTTCAGCCGGATACAGCAAATCCGACCCCTCAAACGCCTACGAGGACGCGTCCGTGGACACTGACCGGTCATGCCTCAAATAATTTCTTCCACAACGGGATACCTCAATTCAATTAAGAAATTAATAAATCCATACTATTACGACACCTAAAACCTAATCTAAGCAGAGCCTGTACGTCCGCCCTGTCCATATCCGACGGTCGACTGCACCCCTCAAAGTGTTGCTCCGGTCACCGGCGAGATAGAATAGGACATGGGACATGCACCGGCTCGCAAGACTCAAGGTGCGGCCGTCTCCCATGTCCCACTCTTCCTCGTCAGAGTCCAGAACCTTCGTGATGTCAGTGGACGTGAGATCGATGATTGATCCGTCTTGGAAGGAGCCAGCGACGTCCACCATGACGCGGTAGCGGCGCCTGGACTGGTACACCATACCGGGCACCGGATAATGCAACACTGCCTCATGAACGTCCACTGTCACGAGGGCTTCCGTCGTCACCGGGACACACCTCGCGGCAGATCCATGCGCCATTTGGGTGGAAGCAATGGATCTCGACAGAAAAAGTCTGAGCACTACCGTCGAGCGGCCTCCTCCAGGGAGCGGCGACGTCATCTCCTCCTCGGGGCCCTGTGCAACGAGCACCGAATCAATGGATCTGGAAGTGTAGGGCTCGGATTCTCTACCTGCCATGCCGGAGAAGGCCAAAAATCGCCGGACGGGAGTTTGGGTGACGAAGTGGAGTGGAGTGGCAAGGGTTTGGCCCGAGGAGCAAATAAGGACAAATTTATGTGTGTCGGGTAGGTCAACGTGGGGCGTGAAGGGTGAGGTCTTTAGCCATACTTATTAGGTAAGGGCATGTGGAGTTTGTTTTCTCCCGTTGCAACGCACGGGCATATTTACTAGTATATATATATATATATATATATATATATATATATATATATATATATATATATATATATATATATATATCTTTCCATCTTTCCATCTTTCCCTAATAATAAAGCACGGATTGACTCTGTGGGTTCACCGTCACAATACGCTTTTTCTTTTGAATTTACGCTTTTAGTTTTTTTCACCTATAGTACTTTCTACATCCGAGGTGGTACTATTTTTCATGCGTCGTCCTTCGCTGCCGTAATTTTGGTCTGTTCGCACGTAGCTTTGTAAGTAATGGGCCAGAATATTTGTTATGGGCTGCTACAAGTTGGACCTCGCGACTGCCTTCCCCTCCCCTCTATTATGGCTGCAGCAAACAGAGTGCAGCAGGGCGCAGCAGGAGAGGAGGAAGCGGCGGATAGCGGCTTGTGCTCGCCGGCAACGGGCCCAGCTAGAACCAGCACGTGCTGGTCGGCCGCCAGATCTGGTGCGCAACCACTGCACACCGCGGCCATGCAGTGCTTGTCGCCTCAGCCACCCACTGGGAGGAGCTCCACCACCGAGGCATGGGGAGGCCGCCGCCCAGCTGGTGCGCCGAAGAGCAGACCGCCGCCGCCCCAGCGATGCTGGCAGATCCTCCCACGCGGAGGGAAGGGAGGGGTGATCCCGCGGTGCTGGAGCTTGGTTTGGGGAGGGGGGAGGGGCGGGCTGTGGGATCCCGACGGCGATGTGGGCTCAGGCGGCAGCGGCGCGCATCCCAGTGATGGGGAGGTCGGGATGGCGAGAGGCTGGCAGAAGAGAAAAGAAACGAAGGATTCAGCAAGCCGACGTGTTAGGTAGCTAGCGTTTCAGCATAGATCGGTTGTTTTCCAGTTTTTTATTGAAGGTGCATTCTGGATCCGGATGTTAGCGTGCACACAGGTGTTTGCTCTCCTTTCTTCTAAAGAAGAATGTGCTTGCTCTCTAAACTATGCACATGCTGCCTTTTTATTTTAAGGTTGAAATTGACTTATCTATTTTATTTTTATTTTGAATTTGACTCATCTATTTTATTTTTATTTTGAATTTGACTATGTTTATGTCCCTCGTGAACTCATACTGACGGGCTACTAGGACGCGGCAACTGAAAAGGTAACAAGCACCATACGTAGATGGATAAGGATTAGGCAATGTTGAACTAACATATATACGCAAGTATGGGCATACACGATGAAAACATATATGCTTGCACGTCCAATAAAAGTAAATACAAGATAAATTATCTTCAGGAGCTATCGTTCCCGGTTCATGCGAGTGCATAACAAATCGTTGACGCCAAAACACAGATATTTACTTGTCATGGCAATAGAGTCTTTAGTTGTTCTCATGCTCAATGAAGCTATTGTTTTAGATGCCGTGTCTGATGTCTGTAATGACAGAGTAATTACCAAATTTAAGGAGGCGAGGCCACAAAATGAGATGAGGATGGTGGGGGATGCCCTGCTTGTTGTCTGGCCTTATTAAACGAGATCTAAAGAGGCGAGGTCACATAAATGAGCGAAGGAAGGTGCCTGATTGTTGTGGGTAATTAAACGAGATAACATGCAAGATTGCATACAAAATTAAAAAGATTCACTTAATATTTTTCCTAAAATTTGTATGGTTAATTAAAAATTAACAACGGAATTCAAACGGTGTTCCATATTTTGTTCTGATATCGTAAACATATGTTAATTCAGGTACAAAATGCGTCATGCAACTGACCGGAGACTATAAAATTAAAAAGAGTAGCCTAATATTTCTTCTATAATTTGTATGGTGAATTAAAATCTAATGACTAGATTCTCTATTTTTTTGTCGCCAATTTGCTTTTGGTTCAAATGATGTTCCGTATTTTGTTTTGATATGGTAGACATATGTTCATTCAAGTCCAAAATTATTTTAAGACAAGTCCAAACTTGCTAGATTTCTTTCGGATGCTTCATGAAATATCTAAACCTGAAATTATTCATAAACATACTTTTAATGTCAGACCCCATTATCCCTAAATTTGATGTTGACTATGCAGCCACACAGTTCCTTGGTCCGGCCATCCATACAGTTGTTCATTCCATCGAGCTGGCCACCGCTACAAAAAGTGTGGTGAGCTACGACAATGCAAGTGAGAAGAGCACGGTGGAGAAATCCACACTCCGTTGCAATGTCCGACGCTTGGTTACACTACCATATCGCATCCATGGATAACGTGTCGTATGAGGTAGTGGGCGTCAACATGCACAATATCATCGCAATAAGTGCATTTTATTTTCTCCCGTTGCAACGCACCGGCACATTTGCTATCTTCCCCAAATAGTAAAGCAAATAGTGCTTCTGGCCATACGTCATTAAAATTACCCCTGAAGTTGACACAAATTACCCAGTATGCCACCCATAAGTCATAAAAAAGGTTTCGTTTTTCTTTCGGTCAACGCGCGACGCGGCTGGGTTAATATAAAGCCTATGCCCTCACGCGGCTGGGTTAATATAAAGCCTATGCCCTCACGATTCACATTTGTGTAACTGCCCAACTGGCTAGAGCATCGCTCCCGCTTCGGGGAGAGCTGAGTTTGATCCCATCAACAGCCTCCTTTTTCTGCTTTTATCCTCGCCAAGTGTCCGCTTAGCAGATGGGTTACACAAAGCAAATCGGCCCAGGTACTGTTTTTTAACTTTTTTTGGCAGATTTAAGTTTCTTATAAAAATATTCGTATCTCTGAAACCATAACTTCAAATTTTACGTGTCATATATGAAAATTGCTTAGAAAAATGTGTAGATTCTCAAAATGATATTACCTTGCATGTTAATCATTTTAATAATTAATTTTTATTACATCATTAATTAATACTTTTATTTGTATGTGGTATTTGAAAAATGCCTATTATATATGTTTCGTACCCATTTAAATTGAGTAGATATGATAATCTTATGCTCTCACAAAAGCAATTCTTTTCAACATAGGGGATTTTCATTCCTATCGGCTACCATATGCTAAAGGTTACAACATGCACATATTATCATCTCTATTTCACCCAGCCCACAATAATCAAATTATATACGATGATGTACACTAAATTGTCGATACAAGCTATAAACTAATGGCTTAATGTGATTTTCATATTATTTGAAACTAAACCCATAAAGATTTTTTAAAAGAATATCAATGTTGATATCCAACTTTGAACTTTCGTGATGCATGTCCTTACGGATTGATTGTTTTCGGTGAAGATGTATTACACGTTGGCAACCAAATTAAACTAAACATGGATTACAGTTACACACACACACACACACACACACATACACACACACACACACACATAATGCTCTTATGCACATGCTATCATTGAATACTAAGAATTACTTTCTTATTTTCTGTCTAATGCACTATTTGTTCGGCATCACTGAGTAGGAATGCCAACAAAGGCGTGAATCGATATCATCAACTAGGTAGATATTTATGATGTCTAATAAACTGAACACAACTTCAGTACGCTTAGAAAATTGTCCCACTCTTTTTTTTGCGCAACACCATCTATCATGTTTTTCTTGCACAACATCATGAAAGATTTCAAGGGATTTAGTGATCTCGCCGAGTGTGTGTATGAGTGGCGATTTTATTTTCTCCCATTGCAACGCACGGGCCCTTTCGCAAGTCTCTACCTAATAATAAAGCGCGGTGGGTTTCCATCGTCCGTCACCCCTATTTGCAAAAAAGTCCCTATAGTTTGTTGAAATCAACCCGCGGTCCATCTATAAGTCATAACGAATCGATTTTTTAACTTTTTTAGAAAACCCCCTGAGATTTCAGGTAATCAACCTGCCATCCATATTTAAGTCATACGAATCGTTTTTTTTTGTATTTTAACAGAAAACCCCCTAACCTTTCGGTTAATCAATCCGCAGTTTATCTAAAATAAAATTATCCATATTTTTTAAACTGTAACTCCGATTTTAACATATTATATATGAAATTTGATTAGAAAAATGTGTAGAATCTAAATATGCTGTTACTTTTAGCTGTTAAATATTTCTAAACTATTAATTTGGATGCAAACTTAATCTATAGTGCACGGTCTGTTTTTCTTTCGCACCGGCGACGATCCAAATTGCAAATAAACACATATTAAAACCAGATTGAGTGGGAAAAAACATTGATAACCACGCATACACAACTCTGAAAAATCTCGCGGGAAAAAGCAACACTTTTCTCATCTTATTCTGAGCGATTGTGTGCGTGCGAGCGCGCGCGTGTGTGTGTATGTGTGAGAGAGAGACGCCTTAGGACTGACCACATTCAAATGCATTTTTGTTGTGTGAGCAATAAGACCACCGTCAGGAACACAAATGTGATGCCATTTTAAATAAAGAACGTCTACCTATCAGGGTCTCGAGTCGTGGTCATTGGGTTAAGAGCGTGTATTTTTTCTGTCCCGTTGCAACGCACGAGCTCTTTTGCTACTAATAATAAAGTACGGATTAACTCCTTGAGTTCACCGTCACAATACGCTTCTTCCCGTAAATTTACACTTTCAGTTTAAATTTAAAACGCGTATGCGACGTGGTACTAAAAAAAATTGATGCGTCGCACGCTAAAAAACCTGTCACGAAATAAACCCGCCGATCCTCGCGGGGATCGAACACAAGACTTCACGCAAGAAACCATCCCAAAAGTACCAGCTGAGCTAGCGCTGGTTATCTATCACAATCAGCCGAATTTTCTTATGTTAATCGGCTTCGCCCGTCTAGCAGAATTTCTAGGTTGACTTGTCTTGGGCCTCAGTCCATCCATCCATCATTTGCAACGTGGCCCAAGAATACAGTAAAAATAATTACTCGATCGAACTTCTAATCCTAACCTCATGAACCGTTCACAGGATAATCCCATATCCTTTTTCTTTATAAAATCCCACCAGTTTAAATATGTTAGTGAGCTCAAAACAATAAGCAGCCTCGAATCAAGGATTCTTTCAAAGAAGGAATTAATGGGAGAAAGACCCAACATATATTGGCCTAAATCGGTGTCTACAAAGAGAGATGTCAGGAGGGAAAGGAAGGAGGGATTCTTAATAGAAGGAGGGATTGCAGAATTATTTAAGAAGGAATCAGAGTTAAACGGGAATTGAGGGCTGCCATGCATGATTTAAGAAGGAATCAGCGTTAAAGGCAATTGAGAGCTGCCATGCAAGATTAGAATAATTATTTGGATCACGGCTCCCTATATAAGGCCCGCTGGAGGTTCCTGAGATCCAAAAATGCCACCGAACAGAAAAAAAATAAACCCAATCCCAATCCCATCGCCCGCAACCTCTTGCCCCGCCCCCAGATCGCCCTCACCCCGCGCCCCCAACCCCCGCGCGCCGCCGTGGCCGGGCACCTTCTCCCGCCGCCGTGGCCACCTGCCGGCCCCATCCCACCGTCCCCCGCATGACTCCGTCACCCACCCCCGCCCCATCCCGCCATCCACGCGCGCCACCGGCCGCTCGGCCCCTTCATTGGCCGCTCAGCCCCGTTGCGTCCCGCCGATCCCAGCACGTCTCCCGCCGCCGGCTGCTCGGCCCTATCGCCGCCCCCAGCGGCCAGCGTGCCTCCCGCTGCCGGCCGCTCGGTCCCGACGTGCCCTCCACGGCCGACTCCCAGCCCCAAGGCGCCCCCAGCCGCCGGACTTCCACTGGCGACCACAACCGACGACCACCGCCGTTAATGCTAGGAGGAGTGCTTCTATTGAATTTTGTTTGTTGATGGTGGATACAGTACTGAACTTCGTGCTTGCCGGTCCGTGCTTGCAACATGGCATCAACATGGCATCAAGCGGCGACTTGTCCGAGGCCTAAGGGCGAACTTCGTGCTTGAACCTTTTCCAAATTACCGTTGCCTGCAATAGGAGGGGTAAGCCTATAGTCCAGCACTATCCCGGCCTTCTCTGGTTGACTGGATAGGACTTCCACGCTCGTCCCATAGCTCCAGGTTGCTTCCCATTGCTGGTGTAAAAGTTATGCACTTACTAAATAATAGGATGTGTTTTTTGATGGAATGGGTTTGCAACAAAGTGGGCAGCAAATTTCATGTTTTCTTTGAGTAAAATGCAGCCTTAATCAGCCATTGTGAGTACTAATTGGCAGCTTCACACAAAGTGGTGCGCCTCTATTCCAGACTTCTTGGTGATGTGCTTAAAGATCACAAACCTCAACTTCCATGGAAAACCGATGTGCGTGTGTACGTGAGAAAAAAGTCTGTACAGATAAGTTCATGTATTACTTCCAGGAAGGTTCATGTATTACTAAGTGTGTACACATAATTTCTCACTCCACATATGTGTGTATGATTTCTATGTCTGTTTGTGTGTGTGTTCCTCTAGATCTACTTTAGCATTGACCAGATGAACAAGGTTTCACTAGCAAGGGAAGCAACATTCACCAGCAAGTGACGCTGCCTAGATCCCTCTCTTTTTATGCCATTCACCTGTTTGTTGAAAAATGCCAACAAAAGGGCTGGACATTTTTCTTCATGTATTTCTCAAAAATGGATGAGAATGGTTGTGGTACTGTGCAAGTATTTTTGTTTTTTCAATTTGTTTATTTGAAGTTCAAAGTGAATTGTTGAAGAAGGTTGACTCTATATGGACATCAAGTTGTTGTTTTATGCTTCTTTTTTAAAAATCAAAAAAATATTTAATTAAAAATAAAAATGTGAAGTTCAACTAAAAATAACACAATAGTTCAAAGTATATTAAAACCTAGGATTTACAATTTCAAAAAACAAAAAACAACAACATCTTTTTGGCGTTTTAAAAAAACCTAAAGTTTTCTTGTTACTACAGAATAAAACTAAGAAGTTCAAACTAAAATAATGGAGCAACTCGATGTATACAAAACCTCATATTCTTCTCGTTTCTAGAACAAAAATTAAATTCAGAAAAGTTGTTCGACGCTTTCTTAGAAAAGTCAATTTTTTCTTCTATAAAAATGGAACTACAAAGTTCAAATTAAAATAGCAGAGAAGTACGGAATTTATAAAAATAGCAGCACGTGAAAAACAAAGTGAAGTTCAAATAGAACTGCTCTAGAAGTTCAACCTCTTCATGTCGTGCATCTTTGAATACTTTGTTTTTGCGATGAAGACATAATGCATGATCTCAGAAGTTCAGATTGATAACTAATGAAAAAGGAAATGCTAAAAGTTTTGTTGTTATAAGTTCAAGTCTTCCATCGGATAAAGTTGAAAAAATTATTGCGAGAGAGGTTTGTACAAAAGGAATATCATTTGTACAACACGGACGAAATGAATGGGAAAATAACAAACGAAAATACGTCATAGAAGTTCAACGTGAAAACAGCAGGAAGTTTGACTACTATAGTGAATGAATTTGAGATGAAAAAACTTTTAAAATCGTCGCGAGTATGAAAAAACGATCAACACGGGAAAGTTATGTGTTTACATTAGCTTTCCATCGGTATATCCCTTACCCAATTCCGGTGAGTGGATTGAGAGCTACAAGCAGTGGATCGAGAGCTACGAACAAAAAAAACACGTGAAAAACAGAGTGAAGTTCAGGTTCATGCGCCGAGAAGTTCAGGTTCTTCACGCGGTGCATTTTCGAAGAATCTGTTTCGTGATCAAAGCAGAACGAATGATCTCTCAATTTTCGCAATTACTTGAAAACGGCTAGGAATCAAAGAAAACCATCAACATGAAAAAGTTTCGCATTTTTCGTAGCTTTTCAACGGTATATTATTTGCGCCTTTCTGTTCAAGTTTGTAGAAAATACGTTTTTCGCCATTTTCAAAACTGACTTAAAACCGTAAAGAATTAGGAGAAACAATACATATCATAAATTTTTGCATTTGTTCAAGCTTTCCAACGCCATATCATTTGCTGCATTCGGACGCAGGGTTAAAAAGTTAGCTCGAAAATACGAACTCGGTAGGACTTGGACCATTTTCTAAATTACTCTTAAACCATTCAAAATTAGAAAAACACTTTAAAGATGAAAAAGTAGCGCATTTTCATAAGCTTTCCAACGCCATATCATATGCCTCAATTGGATTAGCCGTTTAGAAATGACATCGAAAATACGAACTCAACTGTTCGGTTTACAAAATTTTACGTTTTTTCAAATTACTCTTTAACCATAGGGAATTAGAGAAAACTTTCAACATATGGAAGGAGCGGTTTTGTAGCAGATTTCCAACGCCATATTATATGCCTCATTCTGATAAACGGTTTAGAAATGCGATCGAAAATACGATTCACGTTTTTTGTGTGAAGAAAAAACGGTTTTCAAAACTGCTCTTAAACCGCTTATATTTTGCCAAAAATTTAAGTTGAGTCATGATATTGGTGTCCATAGCTTTCCAACGGTATATCGCAAGCCCCATTTGGACAATGTTGGCGAAAATTCAACCTAGTTCACAGGAAAGGTCAACGTACTACTAGCGGGGCAGGTCAGGTTGTGATCAGAATATTATTCTATCCCGTGATCAGAATAGTGTTTATATATATATATATATATATATATATATATATATATATATATATATATATATATATATATATATATATATATATATATATATATATATATATGTACCTCACTGGACTTTGCAACAGCTCCCTCCTCCGTTCGGTCACAGGAGCCGTCATCATGGTCTCTTTTTTCCTCCGCCATCCGGTAACCGGAGCCGTCATGATCTCCTTCCTCCTCCATTCTTGGATTACCGGAGCCATCATCCTCTCCTTCCTAACCATCGGTGTTGTTGAGAAACGACAAGACATCACCTCTGTTGCGGATTATATCCCCCCAAAACTCTTCTTGTTCTATGTCTCTGTCCATAGTTTCTGCAAATATTACAACATGACAATATACAAACATGAGAGATGGATATATTAGTGGCAGACATAATATTACAACAAGGAATCATATGCATACATGAGCAATGGATTAGTTGCGGACTACCTCTCTCATGCATGTTCGACGTCCTCCCTCATGTCAAAGTTATCGGGCCGGGGTTTGGGTGGCCTCAAGAGTTACCAGAGGCGAGAGGGAGTTGATCAATCAACGTCCCCCTCATGTTGAAGAATTACCGGAGTTTTCTATGAACAAAAAATACTACCTATCACATCTCAGTCCCGGTTTGGATGGACTCGAGAGTTTGGTCGGGCGAGAGAGGGTTGATCGATTGACGTCCCCCCCTCATGTTCAAGAGTTACCGGAGTTTTCTATGAACAAAAAATACTAGCTATCACATCTCAGTCCCGGTTTGGGTGGACTCGAGAGTTTGGTCGGGCGAGAGGGGGTTGATCTACGTCCCCCCTCATGTTGAAAAGTTACTGGAGTTTTCTATGAAAAAAAATACTACTATCACATCTCAGTCCCG
>NC_041393.1:716001474-716002194 GCF_002162155.2 Triticum dicoccoides | reverse complement strand
GAAAAAAAATACTTCTATCACATCTCAGTCCCGGTTTCGGTGGACTCGAGAGTTTGGTCGGGAGAGAGGGGGTTGATTGATGCCCCCCCCTCATGTTGAAGAGTTATCAGAGTTTTTTATGAAAAAATACTACCTATCACATCTCAGTCCCGGTTTGGGTGGACTCTAGAGTTTGGTCGGGCGGGAGGGGGTTGATCGATGTCCCCCCTCATGTCGAAGTGCTAGGAGTTTTCTATGAACCAAAAAAATGCCACATGACATGTCTGACGACCGGACCGCCTCTCTCATGAATGTCCAACGTCCCCGCCTCTCTCTTGTGAACAAAAAAAATTGTATTAATAAAAAACATCATATTCTATGAACAAAAAACATCATATTCCATCCACATCCATGCATACATATGAACAAAAAAACATCATATATATGATCATCTATGAACAAAAAAATCATATTCTATGAAAAAATCAGCATATATATGAACAAAAAAATTATAAAAAATCAGGACATATCATCATATATACACATACATATCATCATATACACTACATATCATCTCTGAAAAAAATCATCATATATATAAAAAATAGGACAGAGAGGAGGAGGCCGGCCGGACTGAACGGGGAGGAGAGGTGCGGCGTGGTCGGGGCAGGCCGGGGGTGCGGGGCAGCGTCGGGGCAGGGCAGGGGCGTGGGGCGACCGGTGTCAAGGCAGGGGGCATGG
>NC_041393.1:715990736-716001377 GCF_002162155.2 Triticum dicoccoides | reverse complement strand
GACGGCGACGAGGAGCGGGCGGCGACAGCGACAGCGACCTCGGGACGGCTCGGGGAGGCGACAGCGACGTCGGGGCAGGGGCGTGGCATCGAGGAGCAGTAGCAGACTGGCGGCGTTCGAGAGAAGAATGACGGGTGGGGGGGGGTTTCCTAAGTGTTGGGGTTATATAGCAACCACCTTTGGTCCTTGTTCGTGGCACCAACCAGGACCAGTGCCACCCTTTAGTCCCATTTGGTGCCACAAACTGGGACCAAAGGTCAATTTCCAGCAGCCCAAAGGGCAGGAAGCAGAGACCTTTGGTCCCGGTTGGTGCCACGAACCGGGACCAAGGGGGGGCAATAGTCCCGGTTGGTGCCACCAACCGAGACCAATTACCTTGCCCAGCAGCAAGGTGGGAGTTTAGTCCCACCTTGCTAGTTGAGAGCGAGCCACACCGGTTTGTTAGCCGCGCTGCACCTGAGCTTGCGAGCTCCTTTCTAAAGCAGGCTTATGGGCCTAAACACTATGTATCTGCATGTGGGCCTACTCAGCCTTCTGCGGGCTTGAATCCTCGCCCAACAAGCTGGTTGGGTTTCTAGTCGTATTCAGGCCGTGGTGGGCAGTAGGTGGCATTTTCCCCCAGTTTTCTTGTTTTGTTTTTTGCTTTATTTATTTTCTTTTGTTTCTACTTGTAGTTTTTCAATGATTCTTTTTGCATTTAGGTCACAAAAATTATAAACTTTCGGTTAGTGCCATTAGTTTTCAAATTTGAATAGTTTGATTTTGAATTCTTTGAAATTTGTGTGAATCACTAGTTTGTGAATAACTTTACTATAAAAATAGATTTTTGAGTGATTCTTTTTTCTGCTATTTAATATTATTGTGTTCTATCATTATATTCAATTTGGTAATTTTTAGGTTATTTTAAATGTCTGTTTTAATCAAAAACAAATTTTGTTATTTTATTTTGCTATTAAAGTTTGTAACAAAAAATTCTTTATGAAAAATCTTTTTGCTATTAATGTTTTGAACAAAAAATACTTTGATAATTTTAGTTGCATAAATTTCATATAATTTCAGTTTCAAAAATACTAGAGGTTTATAAAAGCTTTTTAGTTGATTCCTTTTGCTATTAGAGTTTTATAAAAGCTTTTTAGTTCATTCTTTTTGCTATTGAAAAATATTATAGTTTTGTTTTAGTTGATCATAACAGAATATAATTAATTATTTTTAGTTTATTCTTTTTGCTATTATAATTTCATAAAAGTTATCTAGTTCATTCTTTTTGCTATTGGTTCATTCTTTGAGGTAAATGACCCTGAAATTGAAAAGCACTTCAAATGAACTATGAAAAGGTTGAAAGTTGGCATGGTATCATCATTTCACCCACATAGCATGTTCTAAAAAGTTGAGAGGGTTACGCCTAAAACTGGATGCACTTCGTGTACAAAATGGACAATCTCTTTTGAAGTTTCAGGGTTTCGGACGAAAACTCATCTGTTAGAAAGGGATTTCATTTTTTGAACTTATTTGAACTCCAGACTTTTTCTGTGTTCAAAATGCACCATTCAAAGCCACATCATCAATTTTCAACCTTTCTGACTTCATTTGGTATTTTTCATGCATTTACTGATTTTTTTGAGGTAAATGACCTTGAAATTGAAAAGAACTTCAAATGAGCTCTGAAAAGGTTGAAAGTTGGCAATGTATCACTGGCACGCGTTCGTGCTATACAAATGGTTTTGAACCCTTTTCCGCGATGGCGTTTGGAACCGTCGCCAAGTGAATGACTGCGATAGGGGGGGTCCTTCCCACATGAACCAGAAACCGTCGGGGATATGCCCTCCTGGCACAGACGCTCAGCAAAATGAGGTCGTGTACGACCGATGAGCTCAGAAATACGGTTATACATACGGTAGTGCTAAAAGATACAATTATACAGGCGAAATCGTTTCCGGCCGTAAGTACATCCCACATAGTCAGTCCCTGCTAAACGTTTCCGTTCGTATGTACATTCCACACAGTCCATCCAAGGAATACGTTTCCATTAGTATGTACATCCCACACAGTTAATCCAAGAAGTACCAAACGTTTGCGATGCGCACAACATCAAAAACTGTCTATAATTTCGAAGCGTGTGTGATAAGGTGACTATCGCAAACATTTAATAAGAAAGAACTGTGTGCGATGCTGTTGTTAGTCGCACACGTTTTTTTGGCTGATCGTGTGTGCACTGGAGATTGATTGCACACATTTTTTCTTGGCTGATCGTGTGTGCAGTGGAGATTGATCGCACACGTAGCGGATCCTAGAAACGTGTCTGATCTCCACGTCTATCACAGACATTTCGCTTTCGCCAACCGTGTGCAGTGTAATCCCTAATTAATCCACAATTGATCCCTAATTAATCCCTAATTTAAAAATCATATGTTTTGAATTTGATAGTAGGCAATCACTTATTTCATATCCAACCATGTTTATTACAAATATAGGTGCAACCACGAATGCATAATTCAATGCACGGGTACATATACTGAAGAACTACAGAAGCACGAAGTAAAGAATGATGAACCACAGTTGTACTAAAGACTGTAAAGAGAGATGCTAAAGACATTCTGGTTGCTGGAGAAGCTGAAGCGGAATGCCCATATTGTGCCCTCCTCCATGCATAATGCGCACACGAATCTAGGCCAACCCCTTGTGATGGCTGCCCATCCATCCTTCACTATCTTCATTATGACTTCTCGATGCTCATTGTAGTCTGGATGAAGTACTTTAACCTTCATTGCATGTCCACCAATCATGTACTTTGTAAGGTAATCTTGGGTGAACTGCTTTGGGAACCACTATGAACGAAAAAGATTCAGACATTGTTGTCTAACAACTCATTATGGCAATAAAAAGAGAAGGCTGGAGAGTCTGTATTTACCATCCTACAGCTCACTGTTGTGTTGGATAGAGCATAAACAAATAATTTTCTTGCCACCATTCGTACCTTTTTGCTAATAATCCTTATCAGTTTGCTCACTTGATGCTTGCTCATGAATATCTCATTGCCCCATACGCAAAAAGGGTCGATGCATGGATCCTTGCCAAGGGCATATGTACCTATAAGCAACAAGTAAATATTAGAAGCTAACAAGTGTCCAGGCCTGGATCTATATGCACTACATTATGGAACGACGGGGGAGTACAAGCCGAGGGATGAAGTTAACCCCGGCGGAAAATGGTGGCCACTCCCGTTGTTGTCCTACATAAGTAGTGGAAAGGCATGATAAGTACAGCAACCTTAACATCAAACAAATATAGCAAAGGTAAAAAACAACATCTCCAAATGATAGCTTGAATGTGTTGGTTTCAGCATGGTGTTAAAGCATATATAAAATGGAAGGCAATGTTACCGGCAACAGTCTTAACAGTCATCAAATATTGCAATTCAAACTGGTATTGTTGAAAATGAATAGAACGTAGGTAATGCTTAAACATCACACTGGATAAATGTGTAAAACTGAAATAAAGGGCATGTGTTAACTACACCAGGCATAACTGGAACCAAATATAGCCGTTCAAACTGGTATTGATGCAGTCGAGCGGCACAGTTCCGACTTGCACATAATGAACAACACATTGTGAATGGCTGAAATAAACAAGGCATAAATGATCAGTATAACAACCAAATATAGCCATTGAAAACTGGACAGAGTCTCACTTCAACCAACCTAACAAGCAAATACAGATAAATAGGGCATATGCTTGAAAACTGGACAAATGCTCACTGCAACCAACCTAACAAGCAAATACAGATAAACAAGGCGTCTGGTTGAAAACTGGACAAATGCTAAAAAAAATCTAACAATCAAATATAGATAAACAAGGCATTTGCTTGATAACTGGAAAAATGCTCACTACAACCAACCTAACAACCAAACACAGATAAACAAGGAATCTACTCACTATAAACAACCAAATATAGCCATTCGTGAAACTGAAGTGGACAATTCATACTTAAACATCACATAGCCCTATTGAACAATACATTTTTGCATAACTGAAAGAATTAAACATGACACAATTATAACACCGCACGACAAATGCTACTACAACAAAGGGTACGGGTTGGCAAGCTAGAAAAGGTAAGATTTGCTGATAGGATGTTGCTCACATTTCATGGACGGGATCCTTCCAGTTGGAAGAGCACAGACACATGGTGCGCTCTCTGATGTCACATATGGGCTGTTTTACCTTGGAAAAACCTTTGTGGGTGCCCTCCTCGTGGTCGTCGTCATGGTCGATGAGATCTGACTTGGCAATTGAGGATCCCAAGCCGTCGCCATAGAACGTGTCGTTCAGAAATGACAAAATGGGCTCGATGGTGTATAAGGATAACAAATCCTTGACCACTTGGCGGAGGAGATCAGCGGCAGGGCCGTCGAAGAGATCAACGGCGGTTGAACCAGAGGGGTTGGGGATGGACCAGGTAACCTGTGACATGGCCCGCGTGAAGCCGTCGCTGTCAGCGAGCTTGATGTTATAGCCAGCTTTCCCGAGATACAGTAATACGCAAGCCCGCTGACATGAAGCCTTCAACATGGCAATGTAGTCAACGTCTTCACGGGCTTCCGCGGCGACGTGTTGCTCTAGGATCGACAGGTCGGGGCAAACGGCGGCCACCTCGCCGACGTCCGCTGAAGAGGCCATCACTAGTAGAAAAAGGCCCATTTGTCCCGGTTCCCGAACCGGGACTAAAGGATCGGTACTAAAGCCCAATACCTTTAGTCCCGGTTCGCCCAGGAACCGGGATAGATGGGGCTCCACGTGGCTGCTGCGGCTTGCCCAGGCAGGAGGTCCTTTTGTCCCAGCTGGTAGCACCAACCGGGACCAAAAGACATCCACGCGTCAACAGTTCAGGGGCTGCGTTTTTTTAAGGAGGGGGTTTGGGGTTTTGGGGGTTTTGTAGGGTTAATTTAGGGGTTTCATATATTGTGTTAGCTAGCTAATAGAGAAAAGTGTCCTCTCGTATCTCCGTGCTTGGCCGACGCTACGTATTATACGTATAGAGAGGACTCGACACACTAGCTAGCTAGTAAGAAAATGAAGTAAACCATTAAATACAGAAGATCGTCATGAACATATACAGAGAGAAGTGGTCGACATCTCCTTCTCCAAGAGATTGGTCGAACAACAAGTTTTCGTATATCTATCCGACGCTACTGACTACATATATACAATATAAGATCTCTTACAATCCCCCCAACATCTGAACTCAAGTTCCACATGGTATTCTCCGTCTTTATCGATGACGTGGTCAAGAAAGAATCCCGCCAATTCCTCTTGAATTGCTCGTATGCGATCTTGTGGTAGGAGTTCATCCCGGATCTAAAACATCTAATTTGAAGAAGGGGGTCAATACATATATATGAATGAAACTCAACACAAATGATGGTAATAAAATAAAATTGTGAATATTATTGCTTACATACTTCATATTGTTTGTCAGAGTAGCCCCGCTCATAGGTCGTGTGGCGGATGAACTAGCAAATGTAGTATCCAAAGTAATTATTCCCGGGTTCCTATGACAACCACTTTACAAGAAATAGAGGTCAATCAAACTGATAAGCAAGCATGCTAAATGGTATTGATGAAACTAGCTAGAATCAATGGGAGATGCGCGGAACTAGCTACTAGTACTTACTTTCGGGTGTTTAAATCGCAGCTCCGCTGGTAGTCCCGGAGCTTGTGCGGTGAACTTTTTCCAAACCCTGCCAGACAAAGAAAACAACTACTTGATATCAGGAAATGAACAAAGTTGCCAATATGGTGCGATAATGATCGATTGAACTTACTTCTCGAGCATTTTAGTCATGGCCGCATACTCCTAGGGATATTTTCATCTCGAGTCTATGACAGTTACTAGTCCCTGCTCAAGCTTAGTCTCTAGCAGAATAAAGTGGAAGCTGCACATGCATGCATAACTCATCAGTTACATTACTATAACCTCGAGTAATAAGGGAAACTGAATATGCACTAGACAGTAACACTCACTTGAATTCGTAAGGAAAGAGTATTGTATCTTTGTTTTGGTTTTGAAGTAATGATAAGTTGGCCTCGGTTTGCTTGGCATCATGTTTAACATTCCATTCATCTATGAGATTTGTGTTAATGAACCCAAAATCACGGATTTGTCTTTTCTTGCATTCGGCGATCTTCGATTTGCATAATATAGGGAGGATAATTATATATACATGCAATGAAAGAGCTGAGCTATATATTGAGACTTAATTACAGAAGTAGTACTTACAGACAGTAGCAAGTGATGATTACTTTGTCGAGGGACTTCTGATTGAAAAACTGGAAGAACTCCTCATATGGAACAAACAACAGATCAATTCCAACGAGGTCGTGCTCCTCTTTAACTCTCAGCGTCAAAGTATCCTTCTTAGACTTGCTGCAGATGTCCATGTACCAATCATGGAATCTTCGCATCATCGTTGTTAGAGGAGGATGGCCATGTTTGACGAGAGGCTTCTCGTGCCAGTATTTGAATTCATCCACCTCCATTGTATCAAAATGTGCATCGTCAGGCAGGTAATCTCCAGGATTTGTATCGGGCAACATCCTCGGATGATTAGCGACGATATCGCTAGACACCTTGAGCGGGGCGCACGATTGTTTCGCTTGTTCACTGAGCTAGGGAATTTTTTTCCCACTTCTTCGTTCTGCTAACCTTTGATCACTGCAAGTACTTCCCGACCGCTTCGCTTCCTTATATGTCCTTTCAATAACACGATCATAGTTGGTTTGCGGCGGAGGTGGTGGTGCTCGCTCCAGGGCATCCAAAGTGCGCTTCGCTTTCATCGGATCTATCTTCTCCTCCGGAGGTGGATGTTTCATAGCTCTTACCGATTCAAAGAAGTCCTTCACGTGGCCTTGAACGACCTGCTCATTTTCCTCCACGGTCATCTCGTATGGTAACTTCTCTACAGGCTTGAGAGATGGACCGTATATGTATTGCCTCCCGCCTCTGGCTGTACTGCTAGACACCGGAGCAGCCGAAGCGGCTGCGGCTATCTTCTTTTCTTGCTTACGAGGCGGAGAAGAAGGAGGCGGAGTGCTACGACGCGCTGGAGCAGCCGGAGCGGCGGCGTTTGTGTTCTGCCATTGCTTACGAGGCGGAGAAGGAGGAGCCGGGCTGCTCGGACACGCCAGAGCAGGCGGAGAAGGAGGCGGAGTACTGCCGCCCACAGGCGCCGGAGCAGGAGGCGGAGTGCCTTTATCACTCACCAGAGGAGGAGGAGGAGGCAAAGCACCGAGCTGACTCGCTGGAGGCGTGAAGTTCAGAAGCTTGATGTGCTCCTTCTGCCATAGACATGGAGTCTTCAGAGCAAGACCCAGCTGAGTCTCCCCTTCACCTGTAGGGTGGTCAAGCTGGAGCTCCTCAAATCCCTCCATTATTTCATCCACCAGCACAATAGCATAGCCTTGTGGAATCGGAAGGCAGTGAAAAGTTGCATCGGGTGAACGAGGGAACACAGAGCCGACATCCACCTTGACTTTGAGGTTCTGCCATTGCATCATAAGCTGGCACTGGTGTGAATCCGTGATAGCATCCATGGGGTAGCTAGGACCTGTGATGTCAGGCTGCTGAGCAAGCTTGGTGGAAGCCATGCTGCTTCTCCGCTGAGATGGCGGGGTAGCTTCTGGGGTAGCTTGGGCAGGATCTCGCTGGTTCTCAACAGCTTGTCATTCCTCTAGCTTTCGTACCCTAGCCTAAAGCTTCTGCAGATTTCTCAGCTCCACTTTCCTCCCCCTCTCTTGGGTTTTGTAACCGACTGCGTTGGGAAACCCAACCTTCCACGCAACGGAGCCTGGCATGCCTCGTGTTCGTCCAGGGTGCTCAGGATCCCCGAGGGCCTATGTGAGCTCGTCGTTCTCTCTGTCGGGAACGAACGATCCCTTCCTGCGTTGCCTTGATTGCTGCCCGAAGCTTCATGATGGGTGTTGCAAGTTGCTCGTCTGTCCAATAGTACTTCCCTGTTTCAGGGTCCAAAGTTCCCCCAACCCCGAAGAACCAAGTCCTTGAACGGTCTGGCTAGTGCAATGTCTCTGGTTTGACCCCTTTAGCAATCAGGTCTCTCTCAGCCTTGTCCCACAAGGCCGGGCTTTGAGGTAGCCATCTGATCCCGTGCGATGGTGATGCTCCTTCTTTGCAACATTTAGCTTGTTTGTCGCTGACATATTCTTACTCTTCTCCCATGTCTTATGGGCCACAAATTCGGCCCAGTGATCTCTTATCTTCTCAAATCGGCCGGTGAATTCTGGAGTCTTGTTTTTGTCAACATACGTTGATTTAGACTCATTCTTCCACCTCCTAAATAGACCTGTCATCTTCTTGAGAGCACGAGCCTTGACCAATGGCTCTATAACTGGCTTATCCGGATCCTCCTCTACCGGTAGGGTGAAATTTTCCTTCAGCACGGTCCAAATATCATCTTTCTGTCTATCTTTGACATAAGAAACTTGAGGGTCTTCCTTCTTAGGCTTATACCATTGGTGGATGCTGATCGGGATCATGTCCCTAACAAGAACCCCGCACTAAGAAAAAAAATGCTTCCTTGGTCCGGAGGGGTTCAATCGGGTTGCCATCGCGCGCGATTTCTGTGATCGTGAACTTTTCATCCTGGCGCAACTTTTTCTTCAGGCCTCGTCTCGTTACCGAAGTTTTGCTCGATCTGGAGGGCTATAAAAGAAGAAAGAAGAGTTAATATATGTACATACCAAAACAATTAATGCATCAGTTAGCTAGTCAGCACATGCTTTATACATACATACATACATACATATATATATATATATATATATATATATATATATATATATATATATATATACCTCGCTGGACTTTGCAACAGCTGATCCCGACTATGTTCGGTCACCGGAGCCATCATCACGGTCGCCGGAGCCACCATCATGATCATGACTTTCCTCCTCCATTGTTCGATCACCGTATCCTACTTCCTCTCCTTCGAGACCATCGAGGTCGTTGAGAAATGACAAGACATCACCTCCGTCGCGGATTATGTCCCCCAATATCTCTTCTTGTTCGAAGTCTCTTTATTGATCCATAGTTTCTGCAAATATTAAAACATGGCAATTAATATACAAACATGAGAGATGGATATGTTAATAGTGTGGCCTCGAAAACACTCTTTTAACTTGGTAAATTTGGGTGGCCTCGACGCTTCTAGGGTTTGGGGTGGCCTCGGCAACGCTTCTAGGGTTTGGCCCAGACCGCCTCTCTCATGAATGTCCGTCATCCGGACCGCCCCTCTCATGAATGTCAAACAAAGGATTTAACAAGATGGTGCCATTCTGGATGTGCAGAAAAAAATGGTCCCTATTTTTCCTGATCTCATCTACCCTTCTATATGTCACGTTGTCTAGTGTCAAAGGATTCAATACTTTGACACAAGAGAATGTGCACATATAGAATGGTAGATGAGATCATAAAAAAATAGGGATCAACTTAATTATGCACATCCATAATGGGGGCATTCTTGATAAATATCTTATAAATCTCGAGAGAGTTTGTCGGCTAGGGGCTGGAGGGGGTACGAGATCAACAACATTTTTTTTCTATGGTTTGGATGTCCTCGAGAGTTGGTCGAGCGAGAGGGGGTTGATCGACGTCCCCCTGTCGACCCCTCGGTGATCCTCGAGACCCTCGACCCCTCGACGACCCTCGACCCTCACCCCCTCGGCAACCCTTGACCCCCTACCCTAGCTAGTTCTGATCCTCGACTGCTCGGATTCTCTTAACCTTTAAGGGATTTAATAAGATGGCGCCATTCTGGATGTGCAGAAAATGGTCCATATTTTTCCTCATCTCATCTACCCTTCTATATGTCACGTTGTCTAGTGTCAAAGGATTCAAGAAAACCATTGCTTCATCTTTTGCTGAAAGTAATAGGCGCATAACGGTACAAAGGTCTCCAAAATTGTTTTGGAACGGAGTCCCGGATAGGATAATTCACTTTTTGGTACGAAGTTCAGCAAGAGCCTTCGGAATATCGGTATTTGGAAGGCCTTTGCTGAAATCCGTACCAAAAAGCGAATCATTCTATCAGGAACTCTGTTCCAAAACAACTTTGAAGAGCTTCGTAGCGTCATACGCCTGCTACTTCCAGCAAATGATGTAGCCATGGATTTCTTCAATACTTTGACAAACAACATGACATATACACTACACGAATCAGGGATTTTGCCGTCTGCCATTTCTTTGCCGTCCGCTAGCGGACGGCAAAGAAGGTCTTTACCATCAGCTACCCAGAAGCGGACGGCAAAACATCAGGCAGACGGCAAAGAAGGTCTTTGCCATCGGTCATTTCTTTGCCGTCAGCTGGCTGACGGCAAAGAGAGAGGTGGCCCCCACTAACGATATGATTAGAAAAAACTTAACGTCCCCCTCTTTGCCGTCCACAGCGGACGACAAAGATAAACAAAAAGCGGATGACAAAGGAGGGGCGGACGGCAAAGATAACCTAACTAACCTAACTAACGGCCGAGCCCCCCCCACCCGTTACTCTCTCTTTTTCTCTCCCTCTCTCCTCCCCGACGCCCCACCACCAGATCCACCCACCGCGCCGCCCCCACCGCCCGGTGCCG
>NC_041393.1:715975431-715989687 GCF_002162155.2 Triticum dicoccoides | reverse complement strand
ACACGACACCTCGACCCCCTGAGCCCCTGACCCCGACACCACACCCCGACACAACACCCCGACCCCGAAACAGCACCCCGACCCCGACACGGCACCCCGACACCGACACGACACCCGACCCTCGAAACCTCCCGAAAAGGTGCTCTTTGGCCTTCCAGAGGCCGACGGGGTCATATATTTGTGAATTATGAGTTAGATCATATATTTTTCGATTTTGTTATGAAAAACATCATATATAATTGTGTTGATCGGGTAGATTTAAATGTGCAGTTGTTTCATCGCTGCGAGGTTTGGTGTTCGACGACCTTGCCGTGCGTTTGACGAGCTCTGCCCCTTCGTTCGTGGGTGAGCACAAATGACATGTCCTCCTCCCCCCTTAATTATTTGCTCTATTCCGGTGTTCGTGTCGATGAAACTTGATAGCTAGCTATATATGTGTCTTGAATCATCAGTATGCGTAACCAATATGTGTCTCCCATTCGAAAGCGTTTGTCAGGACCCCGACTCAATGCCACATCGATCTAGCATGTAACACCTCATATCACTTTGCGGCCTCACGCACGGTATTCCCACGGGTGTCGCCTTACCTTTGCCCGGGACAGTTTGCACCTTTTGGCACACGTATATGACAGTGTCGCTAGCATCCATATGATAAGGAGCCCGGGCTGACATGGCTAGTCGTAAATCCAAAGTGGCACAAACTTACAGGGACAGGCATCCATGACCCAGCATCGAACGTGTCGGTCATCAGCGAGTGAATCCAGGCTGTAGCACTGGGCTAGCAGGACTCCGGTGAACCGGGCTGTAGCGGGCTAACAGGACTCCGGTATTCATCGCGTGACATTTCCCCGAAGGGACAGACACAGGAACGAAGAAGGACACATGCCGGCCAGCCTAAGTGTCCCGGAGCAGTAGCAAGCTACCATGGCTCGGTGGAAACACTAGGAGACATTTCCCGGTAAGAGAGGCTACTAAAGATAAACAACTAGATGGTCAGATCCCACACATACCAAGCATTTCAATAGCATACACACAATATGCTCGATATGTGCAAATACAACATGGCATCACAACATGACTCTACAACTCAAGTATTTTAATCAATAGGCTCCGAGGAGCGAGATATTACAACAGGGGTCTCATGACCCAACACTCAGAGCATACAAGTCAAAGCACAAGCGGAAGCTATCATGTCTGGGTACAGACATCTATAAATGAAAAAGGCTGAGAAGCCTGACTATCTATCAGATCCTGCCGAGGGCACAAGATCGTAGCTGAGGTATCAAGCTAAACGTCGAAGTCCACGCGAAACTACTAGTGAGACCGAAGTCTCTCTGCAAAAACATAAAATAGGCAAACGTGAGTACAAATGTACCCAGCAAGACTTACATCAGATCTAACTACATATGCATCATTATCAACAAAGGGGTGGTGGGGTTTAACTGCAGCAAGCCAGCTTTGACTCGGTGGCTATCCTGAACTACGACTGCAAGTAACTCTTTTGAGGTGGCGCACACGAGTCCACATATTCACCATATCAATACACCACTATGGATCCGCCCCCGTCTCCCTACGAGAACGCCATCCATAGCACTCACGCTTATCTTGCGTATTTTAGAGTATCCACTTTCACTTGTCTATGAACTGATATAAGCAACCCAGAAGTCCTTTACCACGGACACGGCTATTCGAATAGATGATGTTAACCCTGCAGGGGTGTACTTCTTCATACATGTTTCCACCACTTAGCGTCTGCACACGACATGTGCTCGGCAGACTTCAAGCGAAAGCCGACGTGGGTGTAGACCACGACCTACCTAAACACTCAAGTCTCTAGTCCAGGTTTATCGCCTATTCGGGTTCCATCCATGAGGAGATCCGGCCGGAGTTTCGCTCACAGCCCCAAACGATGTGAACAGGGTTCCCGAGATACCAAACGGGCATCCGGTACACCGTGCCACGTACCTACCGCATCACAGCCCACCCCTACGGTCAGCGCTGTCCACGGCCTCCAGTAAGCTACAAACACCAGAAACTACTTGCAACTCCTGGACAGAGGACTAGGGTGAATAAGAAGTCGAGCGGGGTCATATTTCAGGGCCCAATGTATGGTAGTAGCTGAATCATGGATTACAAACACAGAACTCAGTTCCTGAGGACGGCTGCAATGAGACAACCCACCATGTACTCCTACATGGCCTCTCACCGCTACCTTTACCAAATCGTGTTCACACACTTAGCTCACACACAGTAGGACATGTTCACACGCCTCTGATTCATCCCCGATGAATCAGACCTGACTCAACTCTAAGCAGTAGCAGGCATGACAAACAAGCATGAATGAGTAGGCACAACAGGGCTCAAACAATTCCTACTCATACTAGTGGGTTTCATCTATTTACTGTGGAATGACAGGTCATGCAAAGGATAAAGGGGTTCAGCTACCGCAGCAAGTAACAGATGAATCGTTGTTGTCCTAATGCAGTAAAAGAGAGCAGGAGCGAGAGAGTAGGATTGTATCGGAATGAACAAGGGGGTTTTGCTTGCCTGGCACTTCTGAAGATAACATTGAGTCTTCATCAGTGTCAACGATCGCATCATCGGTATCACGTCTATCGAGAGGGGACAAATACCGGCAACACAGAAGGGAACTCAATCAATGCAATGCACAATATGATGCATGACCATGACATGGCAAAATGAATGTGTTTTGGGCTAATGCAGCTAGCAACAGATTAAACGAAGTTGGTTTGAATACAAGATTCAAATTCAAACTCCATATGTGATTATTCAAATGTCATTTAAATGATTTGTGCTAAACAGCACCTATAAGTTGTTCTAACATGCATGAAAATGGTACAGATGGATTCCTTGAATTTTTCTGATAATTTTTCATATATAAATTATTTAATTTGGAGTTACGGTTAATTTTCTATGATTTTTAGAAGTTTTAGGCATTTTCTGAAATTTCTTATATAAAAATAAATTCAGAAAATAGGTTACTGCGTCAGCATGACGTCAGCAAGTCAAAGGCGTCGACCAGGTCAAACCTGACCAGTGGGGTCCACTGGTCAGTGACCCAGTCAACTAACCAAGTTAGTTAGCCCTAACTAACTTAGTTAGCCGGGCGGGGCCCGCATGTCAGTGGCTCACCTAATTAACTAAATTAATTAATACTAACTAACCTAGCACTAACTAAGCAGGCGCTTGGGCCCACATGTCAGGGGGTCAAACCCCGGGTCAAACCCGCCGGAGTTGACCCGCGGCTTGTCGCCGGCGACGCCAGCAACGGCGGAGGGCGTCGGAAACGCTCCTTCGACGACCAAATCGGCGACTGAGGGGCTCTACGCGTAGCTGGGAGTCGCCCGCATCCATCTATGCAAATGGGAGGGGCTGAGGTGGCCCGAGCTCACCGGAATGGGGCCCGCGGCGGCGACCGGAGCACGGCGAGGTCGGGGTTGGCGCTAGAGGGCACGGCAGGTCGCACGGGTGGGCGCGCTCGGCTCCTGGAAGGGTGCTGAGCACGTTGCCGTGCTCGGGGGTTAGCTATGGTGGCTCTAGCCCCGTCTGCGTCATCGCCGGCGGCGAGGAACGGTCGGCTCCGACAGTCGGGGCGGTTAGAAGGCACGGACGGGCACGGGGAGAGAGGGAAAATGGACAGGGGCTCACGAGGGGTCGGGAGAGAAGCTCGGTGGGCTCGGGGAAGCCTCTGCAACGGCGAATTGATGACGGCGATCTCCGGGCACCGGAGATGAAGACGACGGCGCTCCGGTCGACTGCGGCCTCCTCTGGTCGCGTGCGTTGCGTGTGTAGCTCCACGGGGTCAGGGCGGAGCTCAGGGACGCATAGTGGGAGCGAGGGGGTGGCTGTGGCCCCGGTAAACGGCGTCGGCGGCGATGGGCTCCGCTCGGGAAGGGAGCAGAGAGGGGAGGGAGATCCAGAGAGCGAGGGAGAAGTGAGAGGGGTTCGGGGAGGCGCGTGGCGTCGTCCGGGGCGTCGCTGGGGAGGCCAGGGAAGAAGCAGGAGGTGGCCGAGCAGGGTGGAGGTGGCGCGCGCGGCGGTGTCGCGGTGTCCGTCCTCCTGGCAAGGAGGAAGACGACAGGGGAGGGGGGCGGCGGTGGGCTGGGCCGGCCAGGTGGGGGAGCTGGGCCGGCTGGTGGGCTGCACGGGTGAGGCCAGGTAGGCCAGGTAAGTTTCTGTTCTTTTTATTTAATTCTGTTCTGTTTTTCTTTTTATTTAATTCTTTTGCCATTGTTTTGAATTTAAAAATAATTCAAACAATGCCAAAGCTCCTCTGAATATTTTTATTTTGCTAGATGGACTTTTCCAAGAGTTCATAAAATATTTCAGGGGTATTTGAAATTATATTCTAATTATATGAATATAATTCAAATTCAAATAGCTAATGATTTAAATTCAAAGTCCCAAAAATAAATCCTTAAAAATGTTCAATATTTTGGTTGGGACCAGAACCCTTACCAAAAATTATCAAACATTTAAGAAGAGCCTTTTGGAGCAATGAATGAGATTTCTAGGGTTTTTGCCCCTCTTTTATTTAGGGTTTTGAGGCTTCCAATATTCCTCAATTCAAGTTTCAAAAATATAGACATGATGCACACATGAAGCTAACCTAGAGCAATGCCAGAAGCTAGGGATGTGACAACTCACCCCCACTAAACAAGAATCTCGTCTCGAGATTCAAGCGTAGGGTAAGGTGAAAGGGAAACGCAACTAGCATAATCTTCACGATCCAGGTTGCACTTCATAGGAACGTTGATTTGAACACCATTATTGTCTTGAAGTCCTGCTCTGAGAAATTCTATCAACAAGACGTGGAGGGAAGAAGGAGACTCTAGAAGGGTCGATCTTCTCGAAGATCGAACAACTCACGGAATGAGACATAGGACCATCTCTCGGGTTGAGACACGAGATACACATCGAGAGGGGTGGAAAGAAAACGGATGACGAAGGTTCACTAGGTAGACAACAATTACACACTTAAGAAGGTGGTAAACGATTGTCCACGTAGCGAGGAGTTGAGTTGCCATGATACCACGACGAAACATCCTGGAGGGGGGTGATTCGTAGATTATTATCTTAAGTGGCAAAAAGAATTACCTTTGATATAGAGATCGTTAAGACTCTCTATATCAGCCTAAGGCAAATCACAGCAATCGATTGGCGGGGTCGGTAGAATGGCATACTTGGACTTGGATGATGTGGATTACCTTGTTGAAGACAACGTAATGGATGAGTTTGCTTATCACCGGAAATGGAAGAGACCCATGGTAGAATGGCACATTGGTGGTGCAAGCTGGGAACAAAATGCAAATGCTAGGAATGATTCTGGTAACTGGGGAAGAACCCAACAATAAAGAGTGAATTCACTGTTTGAAAAGGTCATAGCATTTGCCGAGGAAACTGAGAGGAATCCCAGTTAGAGATGATGATAACACGTAGTGCTTGTGCGTGCTCTCAAGAACTTGAGCATTTCCATAATCATCAAGGTTTTATCAACAACCGCGTCAAGGGTGCTGACAACACAACATACTACCATGATGAATAGCGATGGACGATGCAGATGCGAAGGAGGATAACACTTTCTCGGATTTCACCTTAGCGAGGCCAAGCAAATAAAATCTGGATGATCGACCGAGAGACATTTAGCACTCCGCTTCTAATGTTCTCCTTGATGTGCTAGTATAACCCATTCATAGATATGGTTTGATATCTAAAACATCAAGTAAAAGGTCGGACTTCGGGAACACAAAAATCCATAGGGGCAACTAGGGAGTAAATCCTACGAAATCCCTATGGGGGGGGTGGTCAACTTCATCAATCAAGATATTATAACAACAGGTCTTCCGGCTGGGTGTGTTGGCCACGACATCCACTTTACCGATTATCGCGCGACCAATATTATAATTCTTGGGAAATATTCCAACCATCATATCTGCCTGAGATTCAGATCTGGTTGGTGTCAAGATATTCCAGACTCATCGAGTCTAGGAAGAAAAACGGCAGTTTGCAACACAAATCGACGAGATGGCGTTGCGAGATTCTCGGGAAATGAACTACGATAGCAAGCTCCAAAACATGAGCTGGTTCTGCTGCAAACATGTGAACACGTTGTCCCAGACAAGCATGACCACGTGGTAGTCTTATAATAAAACACTACCGAGTTCAGGAGGGGGAACCATCAACGAGGGTATCGAAGTTCTTTCATAAGTCCGGATTAGCTCTTATGAAGGAACTCCTTCTCCTTGAACAAATCAATCAGTGGCTTGGTGTGCTAGGGATACATATAGATTGAAGGTTGCAAGTCTTCAAACCACAGCATTCTTCGCACGTGTGCATGACTGATTTGGAATGATTCCAAAGAAAGCAACATTGACTTTCTCGAATCCACGGCGGCAACTTGCATCAGATGCACATGAATTAAAGGAAGTCACTACCTTCATCCAAACATATGCTTCATGAGCTAGCATGAACAAATGCTTTCAAAAGTTTCCAACACTAGCTTAATGTTCAGCAAAATTATGGAGAAGACAAGGATGTTGTCAATGGGCTCAACAACAATTCATCTAGGTTTCCTTTTTAAAAGGAATTCCATAGTTAAGTGAACACGGTGATAGCATTGGTCAGACCCAAAGGATATAATGGTGTATGCTCGAGGGATCAACCATGAGTAAGACAACATTACGAACATCATTGGTTCCGACTTGATTTGACGATAGCCCACACTCAAATCAAAGGATTGATAAGACAATAGGTCCAGCAACTGATCACAAGGACCAATCGATGAAGATATCATCTTTCTTCAACACACACTACACAAGAATATCCCTTTGGAACGAACTAAGTCAGACAAGCTTTTATCTTCCAACTCTCCAAGTTGTTGTCTAGCTTAACCAACTAGCTCCGGGATATCCAACACAGATTTTTGGAGAAAGGGTGGTTCACAAGAAACCAACTTGATCACGAGCTCAACATAACAGTCAGGTGACAACCTGGTAATACTTCTGAGAAGATATTCAGAAAATCACGAACCACCGGTATGTTACTAAGCTCGAGAACAATCTTGCCTTTCAGGGCAAGACGATATGATCAAATGAGTGAGGACTTGACAAGATCCTAACTCATCGATCGAAGGGTGCACCGAAATAAGGACTAGGTAGCACGATCAGTATTAGAAGGATGATTCGAAAACCAACATACTAGGAATGAAATTATTATCCTTTAACTACCAAGCAACAGAGTTGCTAGCAGTATTGATTTCACACATCACAATTCATTTGTCGGTATTCCGGTTGCATCAACACGAGGGCCGAGGAATGAACAGTGATGGCAAGAAGTGTCACTGTACCAAGAGTTCATGGGATGGTGTGCAATTCCTATAACAATCTCGATATAAAATATGTAATACTCCAAGGTAGAGCAGAACCAAAAGCTGGATTGGCATTTGATCTGCGGAATACAACTACTTTGACCCAATCCTGGATATGGAAGAGGTACTGGAGTTTGTTTCTCCTAGTCATTCCGGAATAGAATGGCTTGACAGACCACAAGAGTCATAGGCATCGATGAACGAACGCACGCATACTCTTGACTATCAATTGATAGACGAGGGTCAGAATGCAACTAAAGAGAACAACTCAAAGGAACATATAACTTTCTGAGTTGTGGATGCATAGATTAGTATGTCGAACCAAGTTCAACATATTTCTTCCGGATAACCCATGCAGAAAGGTAGAACTGGCAGAGTCACGATTTATGAATGGAGAACTCCTCAAGAGTACTCTAATTGTGATTTTTTTTTGATCCAATAAACATCTGCCATAAGTAGTTCATGGTATTTGGAAGAAGAAGATACCACGGACTTCAAGGACTATCGCAAAGATTACTAATATCCTAAAGGCACTAGCAATTACTATCCACATGAAGTAGGTAGAGTGAATCTCGGGTTCAGAACCCAGGAGTAGAATACCTACTACTAAGTAGCATCACGGGATGCTTCCGAGAATAAAGGCCAGAATCTTCACACTAGGACACAAATCATGGCTAGACCACTAGATGATCCCCTAAGCACTTAGGGTCATAATAATAATTCCAACATATATGTCGAGGCAATAATTACCTCAACACACCGATTAGTGTGGTTAATCTGGCCCATGGGAACATCGGAAACAGAAGGAAGGGATTTTGCAAATGCATCGGACTATTTAGAAACCTGGGATGACTCGGACAGCATAACGGCTATAATTGCTCAAAAAGATTTGAGACAATCACAAAAATGGTGGCATAACCACTCAGAAGCACGATATCAAGGTTCCGAGATCAACAATTAACATACGGAAGTAGTAGGAACTGAACTGAGACTTAATCCAACAATCTATAAGTCTACGGATTAGTAACACGTGATCCTAATAGAAAGAAGAGATAGCCTAGTTCTTAATCCCCGCAGGAAAGATAAGATAACTCAGATCAGAAGGGCATGAGGTATAAGGAGTAAAAAGAGCCTTACGTTCCATCCCACAATCAATTCCCTTATATAACTAAAGAATTTCTAGACTCAACTTCGACCAGTTTGGCTTGGTAATCCTACAGGCAGCCAAGCTCTGATACCAGCGCTGTCAGGACCCCGACTCAATGCCACATCGATCTAGCATGTAACACCTCATATCACTTTGCGGCCTCACGCACGGTATTCCCACGGGTGTCGCCTTACCTTTGCCCGGGACCGTTTGCGCCTTTTGGCACACGTATATGACAGTGTCGCTAGCATCCATATGATAAGGAGCCCGGGCTGACATGGCTAGTCGTAAATCCAAAGTGGCACAAACTTACAGGGACAGGCATCCATGACCCAACATCGAACGTGTCGGTCATCAGCGAGTGAATCCAGGCTGTAGCACTGGGCTAGCAGGACTCCGGTGAACCGGGCTGTAGCGGGCTAACAGGACTCCGGTATTCATCGCGTGACATTTCCCCGAAGGGACAGACACAGGAACGAAGAAGGACACATGCCGGCCAGCCTAAGTGTCCCGGAGCAGTAGCAAGCTACCATGGCTCGGTGGAAACACTAGGAGACATTTCCCGGTAAGAGAGGCTACTAAAGATAAACAACTAGATGGTCAGATCCCACACATACCAAGCATTTCAATAGCATACACACAATATGCTCGATATGTGCAAATACAACATGGCATCACAACATGACTCTACAACTCAAGTATTTTAATCAATAGGCTCCGAGGAGGGAGATATTACAACAGGGGTCTCATGACCCAACACTCAGAGCATACAAGTCAAAGCACAAGCGGAAGCTATCATGTCTGGGTACAGACATCTATAAATGAAAAAGGCTGAGAAGCCTGACTATCTATCAGATCCTGCCGAGGGCACAAGATCGTAGCTGAGGTATCAAGCTAAACGTCGAAGTCCACGCGAAACTACTAGTGAGACTGAAGTCTCTCTGCAAAAACATAAAATAGGCAAACGTGAGTACAAATGTACCCAGCAAGACTTACATCAGAACTAACTACATATGCATCATTTTCAACAAAGGGGTGGTGGGGTTTAACTGCAGCAAGCCAGCTTTGACTCGGTGGCTATCCTAAACTACGACTGCAAGCGACTCTTTTGAGGTGGCGCACACGAGTCCACATATTCACCATATCAATACACCACTATGGATCTGCTCCCGTCTCCCTACGAGAACGCCATCCATAGCACTCACGCTTATCTTGCGCATTTTAAAGTATCCACTTTCACTTGTCTATGAACTGATATAAGCAACCCAGAAGTCCTTTTCCGCGGACACGGCTATTCGAATAGATGATGTTAACCCTGCAGGGGTGTACTTCTTCATACATGTTTCCACCACTTAGCGTCTGCACACGACATGTGCTCGGCAGACTTCAAGCGAAAGCCGACGTGGGTGTAGACCACGACCTACCTAAACACTCAAGTCTCTAGTCCAGGTTTATTGCCTATTCGGGTTCCATCCATGAGGAGATCCGGCCGGAGTTTCGCTCACAGCCCCAAACGATGTGAACAGGGTTCCGTGACACCAAACGGGCGCCCGGTATACCCGGCCACATGCCTACCGCATCACAGCCCACCCCTACGGTCAGCGCTGTCCACGGCCTCCAGCATACTACAAACACCAGAAACTACTTGCAACTCCTGGACAGAGGACAAGGGTGAATAAGAAGTCGAGCGGGGTCATATTTCAGGGCCCAATGTATGGTAGTAGCTGAATCATGGATCACAAACACAGAACTCAGTTCCTGAGGACGGCTGCAATGAGACAACCCACCATGTACTCCTACATGGCCTCTCACCGCTACCTTTACCAAATCGTGTTCACACACTTAGCTCACACACAGTAGGACATGTTCACACGCCTGACTAAACTCTAAGCAGTAGCAGGCATGACAAACAAGCATGAATGAGTAGGCACAACAGGGCTCAAACAATTCCTACTCATACTAGTGGGTTTCATCTATTTACTGTGGAATGACAGGTCATGCAAAGGATAAAGGGGTTCAGCTACCGCAGCAAGTAACAGATGAATCGTTGTTGTCCTAATGCAGTAAAAGAGAGCAGGAGCGAGAGAGTAGGATTGTATCGGAATGAACAAGGGGGTTTTGCTTGCCTGGCACTTCTGAAGATAACATTGAGTCTTCATCAGTGTCAACGATCGCATCATCGGTATCACGTCTATCGAGAGGGGACAAATACCGGCAACACAGAAGGGAACTCAATCAATGCAATGCACAATATGATGCATGACCATGACATGGCAAAATGAATGTGTTTTGGGCTAATGCAGCTAGCAACAGATTAAACGAAGTTGGTTTGAATACAAGATTCAAATTCAAACTCCATATGTGATTATTCAAATGTCATTTAAATGATTTGTGCTAAACAGCACCTATAAGTTGTTCTAACATGCATGAAAATGGTACAGATGGATTCCTTGAATTTTTCTGATAATTTTTCATATATAAATTATTTAATTTGGAGTTACGGTTAATTTTCTATGATTTTTAGAAGTTTTAGGCATTTTCTGAAATTTCTTATATAAAAATAAATTCAGAAAATAGGTTACTGCGTCAGCATGACGTCAGCAAGTCAAAGGCGTCGACCAGGTCAAACCTGACCAGTGGGGTCCACTGGTCAGTGACCCAGTCAACTAACCAAGTTAGTTAGCCCTAACTAACTTAGTTAGCCGGGCGGGGCCCGCATGTCAGTGGCTCACCTAATTAACTAAATTAATTAATACTAACTAACCTAGCACTAACTAAGCAGGCGCTTGGGCCCACATGTCAGGGGGTCAAACCCCGGGTCAAACCCGCCGGAGTTGACCCGCGGCTTGTCGCCGGCGACGCCAGCAACAGCGGAGGGCGTCGGAAACGCTCCTTCGACGACCAAATCGGCGACTGAGGGGCTCTACGCGTAGCTGGGAGTCGCCCGCATCCATCTATGCAAACGGGAGGGGCTGAGGTGGCCCGAGCTCACCGGAACGGGGCCCGCGGCGGCGACCGGAGCACGGCGAGGTCGGGGTTGGCGCTAGAGGGCACGGCAGGTCGCACGGGTGGGCGCGCTCGGCTCCTGGAAGGGTGCTGAGCACGTTGCCGTGCTCGGGGGTTAGCTACGGTGGCTCTAGCCCCGTCTGCGTCATCGCCGGCGGCGAGGAACGGTCGGCTCCGACAGTCGGGGCGGTTAGAAGGCACGGACGGGCACGGGGAGAGAGGGGAAATGGACAGGGGCTCACGAGGGGTCGGGAGAGAAGCTCGGTGGGCTCGGGGAAGCCTCTGCAACGGCGAATTGACGACGGCGATCTCCGGGCACCGGAGATGAAGACGACGGTGCTCCGGTCGACTGCGGCCTCCTCTGGTCGCGTGCGTCGCGTGTGTAGCTCCACGGGGTCAGGGCGGAGCTCAGGGACGCATAGTGGGAGCGAGGGGGTGGCTGTGGCCCCGGTAAACGGCGTCGGCGGCGATGGGCTCCGCTCGGGAAGGGAGCAGAGAGGGGAGGGAGATCCAGAGAGCGAGGGAGAAGTGAGAGGGGGTCGGGGAGGCGCGTGGCGTCGTCCGGGGCGTCGCTGGGGAGGCCAGGGAGGAAGCAGGAGGTGGCCGAGCAGGGTGGAGGTGGCGCGCGCGGCGGTGTCGCGGTGTCCGTCCTCCTGGCAAGGAGGAAGACGACAGGGGAGGGGGGGCGGCGGTGGGCTGGGCCGGCCAGGTGGGGGAGCTGGGCCGGCTGGTGGGCTGCACGGGTGAGGCCAGGTAGGCCAGGTAAGTTTCTGTTCTTTTTATTTAATTCTGTTCTGTTTTTCTTTTTATTTAATTCTTTTGCCATTGTTTTGAATTTAAAAATAATTCAAACAATGCCAAAGCTCCTCTGAATATTTTTATTTTGCTAGATGGACTTTTCCAAGAGTTCATAAAATATTTCAGGGGTATTTGAAATTATATTCTAATTATATGAATATAATTCAAATTCAAATAGCTAATGATTTAAATTCAAAGTCCCAAAAATAAATCCTTAAAAATGTTCAATATTTTGGTTGGGACCAGAACCCTTACCAAAAATTATCAAACATTTAAGAAGAGCCTTTTGGAGCAATGAATGAGATTTCTAGGGTTTTTGCCCCTCTTTTATTTAGGGTTTTGAGGCTTCCAATATTCCTCAATTCAAGTTTCAAAAATATAGACATGATGCACACATGAAGCTAACCTAGAGCAATGCCAGAAGCTAGGGATGTGACAGCGTTATAGTTATAAATATGCATGCATTTGCATATTTATAACCGTGATTCTTTTGAACTATCCAATGCTATCCATGGACAGCCCGAGTATGTGTAGATTGGGTTCATTTTCCCATATGCTTTGCTCCAGATCCGATGCATAAATTTCGTCAGTGCCTCCCCTGTTGTTCTCTGGGTACACATCCTCTCTGTTTATTGCAGAGACGTGTATCAGGAGAACAGCGGGGAGGTGCTGCCGAAATTTTGCATTGGATCCGGAGCATAGCATGGGAAAATGAACCCAATCTACACATACTCGGGTGGGATTAGGACCTATCATTACCTATTAGAGTGTAGGTTGCGTGGACGTAATAAAATTGACAAAGTAGATCAACTGATGAATATATACATGGTGAATTATATATATATATTTGTTGTGTGTCCAGTAGCTCCGAAAGTCAAGATGAGTGATCGTGCGTGGATGTACACTGGTCACACTGGTCAGAACATATGGAGCGTTAAATGGTTCACAAAAACCAAGGGGTTTGTGCAAGCCGCATTTGCAAATGGCCAGAGAAAAACCTGGTGCCCCTGTTTCTGGTGCGGCAATTGGGAAAAGAGGACAAAGGCTGAAATGGGCAAACACCTGCAGAAGAGTGGTTTTACGCCCGATTATACGGTCTGCACATATCATGGTGAGTCTGCCCAACGTGCCCGAGATGAGGTGGATCATCATCGCACCGACGAGCATGGTACTGGGATGGAAAACATGGTGCAAGACTATGATGATGCTCGGGATTCGGACGAGGAGATGGAGGAATCTGCAAAGGCCTTCAATGAAATGTTGGAGTCTTCAAAACGTCCGCTCCACGAGCACACTGAGCGTTGTCAGTTGGATGCTATCTCACAAGTAATGGCTCTGAAGGCTCAGTTTAACTTGGGCAGAGAATGCTACGATGCAATGATGACAATATTTGGATGTTTTCTACCCAAAGGCCATGTAATGCCTGCAAACCTGTACCAGTCGGACAAAATCCTCCGTGCACTGAAGATGCCCTATGAGAAGATACATGCATGTGAGAAAGGATGTGCCTTATTTAAGCTTGACTATGCGGACTTGAACTATTGTCCCATTTGCAAGTCTTCCAGGTATGTTGTGGTAGACAACGTATGGGTGAGAAGACACAGACCAAAATCCCCGTTAGTGTTCTTCGGTATATGCCAATCATACCAAGACTTCAACGTCCTTTCATGGTCGAAGAGACGGCCAGACAAATGACATGGCACAAAACAGGCAAAAGAACCGAACTAGATGCAGATGGGAATCTGATGATGATACACACATCGGATGGTGTTGCATGGAAAAAGTTTGATGAATTACATGCTGACAAAGCGGCAGATCCGAGGCATCCTCGAGTCGGCATCCGCATGGATGGGTTCAGTGTGTTTGGTATGACAGCAGCCCAATACAGTTGTTGGCGCGTATTTGTCTTTCCACTCAA